>NC_032025.1:8203856-8208843 GCF_001865875.1 Lupinus angustifolius | reverse complement strand
AATTTTCAATTTGCAAAATTTTCAAGTTATGACATTATATGATGTTTTCACAAAAGTTTAGCATATATCACATTTTGCTCATTTAAAGTATGCTTAGCATTTTCTAATCATGTGATCATGTTTGAAGAATTTTGTTTAGCCCTTTTGATTTTGATTTTGAATTTTTATGAGTTTTTGAACAAACAAATTTACTTTTTACATATTTACGCAATCTAAACAAAAAAAATTTAAATTACGTGAAGTTCTTGTCCCCCCTTTATAAATGAAGGCTTGTCCTGAAGCCTTAAAATATTTTGGGACTTACTTGATGTGATTTAAAAATTGCTTTGTTTTCAAAAAATGCTAACAAAAGACAATCTATTTAACTTCAAATTGATCATAACATAGATTAAAGCATAATAGAAAATGACATAAAGTTCAAAAAGAAATGCAACATAACATGGAAATTGAAATTTAGGGAAAGAGAAAACCGGAAAAAACTTTTCTATTCTTCATCATCTTCCTTCTCTCCTTCTTCACTTGTGTCTTGAGACCTTCCTTTGGGCCACTTGTCACTTGGTTTTTGCCACAAATTCTTCATAAGATCCTCCCTTGAAAAATTGTGCTTCTTACCAAAAATGCTATGCAAACTCTTATAAATGCCCTTAATCCCATGGTAGCATGCCTTTTATTGCAAATTTTGCATTTTTTGTTCCCTCATTATGGCATCTACTTTAGAACTCATGATCCTTCCATATCTAATTGGTTGCTTTGGGCCTAAGTCACCATACTTCTTTCTAAGCTCGGTTTGAGCTTGTGAGAGATTTTTTTCTTTGCAAACGTTGGTGACATAAACAACATTGATTTCGGATTTGAGGGCCATCATTTCATTGTAGGGTCCAGGCACATTTTGAAATTTACATAAGTCAGTGATAAAAGATAGAAGAATAATGGAAGGGATACCTTTATTAATGCAATCCCAAATAGCATCGGAGATTAGTGCAGCAATGTCTATGGAGTCTCCATCATAGATGGAGCTAATGAGTTTTGCTTTAGGAAGAGGAAGATCTGAGACATGTGATGAAGGCCAAATGTTGGAATGTATGAAACTTGCCCAAATTTGGGTTTATTGAGTCATGCAAAACTTGAAAAATGGGCCCATACATGTTGAGCTCCAAATCTTCCGAGCATAAGCTCTTCCGCACATACTGTTCTTTATGACTTTCTTCTTCACCCATGTAGGATTCATTGAGCTTTATTTGGTATTCACATAAGTCATGCTCCTCACTTGATGGATTCCATGGATTCCCCAAGTACTCATTGATCACGTACTTGTTGTAGGAACGTTGGGTCCCATTCTCCCAAGTGTAACGATTGCCCATTGCCTCACTTGAAGAGATTGAGTTAGCAAAACATTGCTTTACAACATCCAAAGAAAACATTTTCTTTGGTTGAGAAATATTTTGCTAACCATAACTTTCCACCACGAAAAGAAAACCTCCAAAGTCATCCTTACTCAAGTTGATGATTTTCTCTAAAGTAATGGCATTCTTGAGTGTGATTTCCTTGAATTTATTTTTAGCATCTTTGGAGACACACTTGGAGTTCTTGTCTTCCCTTGCAACTTCCTTGCCTCTCCTTGATAAACTCCTAAAATTCCTTAGAGAAGTCCATATTCTACAAAAAAGTTAGGAAATAAAGATGTAAAATGTGCATGAGCATATAGATATTTCATGGATTAAGCCTCTTACACATTTTCTTGAAGAAGATTAAGTAATTCTTGAAGAAGATTAAGTAAACAAAAATGAAGATTTACATAAGAAAAGAAAAAATATCTAAGAAGGAGAATACTTACATGATGAAGGTAAAAGAAAACTTTGAGAACTTGAGAGAAAAATTTTGTTTGAGGTGATTTTGCAAAATGCTTTGGTGCATTGTAATTCAAGAAAGATGTTTATATAGGGGTGGGAAGTCTCTGGTCAAGGGTCTTTGGTCAATGATTTTTGGTCAAAAATCAAGAAAAAATCCCTTTTTGAGGGATTTTTGGTTCCAAGGCACATGGCCTGGCAGACAGGTGCTGAGCGCCTGGTCCCCCACGCTGGGCGGTGGGTCAATGGTCAAGGCTTGACCGAGTTATGAGCCTTGACCATGACTTTGACTATGTTTTTGGCCCTTTTTATTTGAATTTTTTTTTGCCAATTTTGTGGACTTGGCCCATTAACCCATTCTTGAAATTTTTTCTCTTGTTCTAAATAAATTGTTTTCCGAGTTTTAATCCCTAAACATTTTTTTAACAAAAAGAAAGAAGTTAATACTCACAAAAATAGAATAAAGACAAACTGTAGGAAAGGGAAATAACATATTATATAACAAAATGTACTGGGTTACCTCTCAGCAAGTGCTTCTTTATTGTCACTAGCTTGAAATTGATTACCCAAAAAAAAAGTTTGTTTCCTTTTACTGCTCCGTTGAGGCAGATTCACCCCTCATGATTGCATTATCATGTTTTCTCGGATTTACTTCTGTATTAGCTGAGAATGTTGATTTCTGATTTTCAGTTAATTGTTTGGCTACTTGCCCAATCTGTATCTCCATGTTCCTCAGAGAAGTATAGGTATTCTTCTGATTTGATATTGTCATTTGCATAAACTGGTTTAGAGTATCTTCCAGTTTAATGCTCTTATCCTGGGTGGGGTGTTGAAATTGATTGTTCCGGGGGTAGAAGGGTTGCTTTTGAGGAAGATCTTGCCTCCAAGGCGTATTTCTCTGAAACTGATTATTACCCCCTTGAGGGTAATTATTTTGAAAGTTCTGCCTTGGAGGGTTTCCCACAAAATGTATTTTCTCATTTTGGCATGTATTAGAATCGTGATCTTCACTACAGTTGTCACACCGATAAATTTGCTTCTTGGAGGTTTCCCGTAATTGTTTTAGCAAATCATTAAGTTTTTGGGTTACCTCTTCCAGTTGCTAATGAAGCAATTTATGTTGGGTCAGTAATGCATCAGTTGAACTTAATTCAAGTATTCCACCTTGCCTAGGTGGTGGCCTTCTCTAGTGTTGACTCTTTTGATCATTTAACGCCATGGATTCGATGATATCAATGGCTTCTTGCAAAGGTTTAGCCATTAACTGTCCGCCCACAATTGCGTTAAAGATCCATTTGTGCTTTTGTTGGAGTCCATTAACAAAAATGTGGATATTAGTTTGAACATTGAAACCATGGTTGAGGCATTTTCTTAGCATGAATTTGAATATGTCCCATGCTTCGCAGAGACTTTCCCCCGTAGGTTGGATGAAAGTGGAGATAGCAGTTTTTAAGTCCATGAATTTTCCTTGCGGAAAATATCTTAACATGAATTTTTCGTCCACCATGTTCCAGTTGTTTTGAATGTGTGGTGGAAGATCTAGGAACCATTCTTTGGCTTTTCCGATAAGTGTTAACAGAAAAAGCCTCAGAAAAATGGTCTCCTCCTCGGGTGATTGTACGGATCTTCATGATCTAGACCAGCAAAAGGATTGGCGTACATAAGTTGTACCAACCCAGTTTTCATCCCTGGTGGCCTTTGAGTGCCTGAGGGTCTTCCTATTCTGAACATATTTCTGGGGTAAAATTGACAAATCTACCAATGCTATTTTGATTCTCTGCCCTTGATTCATGATTCACTGCCATTTCTATCCTTTCTTCTTGGATGATAGGTTTTGCTTGACGATCCCTTTTTTGTGCCTTTTTCATCTTTTTGAGTGTTTTATCTATCTCGGGATCAATACAAAATTCAATTTGTTTGTTCCTGTTCATGCACAAGAAACATTTTCTCTGTCTATTTTCCAAGCAAAGTGAGTAGACAAATACTATACATATTTAATAATTTACATCTTTGTACAAAGTCAAACAATTTGTACAATAAACCAAAAATAAATTTACGCACAATTATTTGATGAATGACATATAAATATGAAATGTTCTATTATTAAAGCAATTCCGCGACAACGACGCCAATTTTTTGAAAGACGAAGTTTTCTCTTCGGTGTGTTTTGTTTATTTGGTTAAGTAACTGAACTCGGTTTTATTCTTTGTTCGCCATCTCGGCTTTGTTGAAATAAATTCCAACGCCGACATAATGGTTTCAAGAATATTCGAGTTACAACTTACTTCTAATAATCAAGTGAATAAGTTATTCCTTCTTTCCCCCATCTCGACTTTCTTAGAATAAATTCTAACGTCGGTACAATGGTATCGAAGCAATCCCCTATTATATAATTATTAAGTACCTTTGAATACCATCTCAATTTTGTGGAATAAATTCCAACACCGGTTTAATGATATTCTAATGTACAAAAGTGATGAATAGTTAGTTGTTAGAAACAAATAAATAAATAAAGAACAAACGAATAATAAAGTTAAGCGACCTTTATTTATTTACTCCCGTTCGGATTCCTTTTATTAACAAACCAAACTTCTTCCTTAATGAAGGTTGGTATTCAATAATAAAAAAATTGCGGAATGTAAATAACAATAAATAAAAGTTAGTAAGTTAGTTTCATAACTTTTGGATATTAAAAGGTATTTCAACAAATAAATTTATTGATAACACTTTATTATTTTACAATTTACACCTCTTTCCAGATTCAATTGTAGTAGAGTATAGGATTATGTCGAACCACAAGGAATTTCCTAATAGAATGAATCATTTGAATATGTCAATGCACAAATAATGAGTGAACATATTTTGGTTGTTTTTTATTGGATTTGATATGCTCATATACACTTAACAAGAAACATAAACTAAGTATTAACAAATTCTTGAGGAGACAAGATCATTTTGAATGATGAAAGTCTTTCTCAACTTCTTATGTAATTGAACTACTTGGACAAGTACTTATGTTTTACTTTGATTAAGTCCAAACACCAAGGTCTGAAATCCTCATTTTAGTGTATCTCCTATAATGGTAGAATGATGATCACTTATATTCACTACTAAACAATACTACGTCCACAAAGAGACTA
>NC_032025.1:8201007-8203756 GCF_001865875.1 Lupinus angustifolius | reverse complement strand
AAACATACCATAATCCAAATGAAAGTTGTAGGAGTATTAGCCATCCATCCAAGGATTGGATGCTTTAAGTTCCAAATGAGATTACAAAATGGATTTTTCCATCTCATTTGCCTTCTCCTTTATCCTCTTGAATTATAAACTAAACTACCTAAAAAGAGAGAAACATATGGAGGAAAGAAGAGGAATAAACTAGGAAGAATTTAGAATGTATGTACAATGTTTACAAATGAGAATTTCATGCCTTTATATAGGCCAAGGTGTTGGGCGCTCAGTTGCCCTATTTGGCAGCTAAGCAGTTGACCATTGGCCCCTATGAAGAGCCACTTTGGCCCCTACATGACCCCTATGGTGGGCTAGGTTACATGCATGGTGACACCTCCTCCTTCTTGTCACAACCTTATGTCATCCATGAGGTCATGTTCAAGGCCTTAAAGCAAAGAAAAAGTAAGATGTTCCTTGAGTTGACCTAGCTTTCTTCAAAATTGGGTTTGTTGTCCAGGTCAACCAGGTCATACTGGTCCACGCTGGGCACCAGCTTGGTCCACGCTGGGCGTGACTTGGTTCCAGTTGGGCGTGGACCTGGCTGTCCTAGCTTGGTGCTTAGTTGACCTGGCTTGGTGCTTGGCTGACCTGACCTGGTGCTTGGTGCTTGACTGGTCTGGCCTGGTGCTTGGTACTTGGCTGACCTGGCCTGGTGCTTGGTACTTGGCTGACCTGGCCTGGTGCTTGGTGCTTGGTTGACATAGCCTGGTGCTTGGCTGACCTGACCTGGTGCTTGGTGCTTGACTGGTCTCGCCTGGTGCTTGGTGCTTGGCTGATCTGGCCTGATGCTTGGTGTTTGGCTGACCTGGCCTAGTGCTTGGATCACTGTTGAGCACACATGTGGCACCGCTGAGCTGCCGGCTTGAGCAGCTTGGGCGTGTGCCAGGCTTGTGGCTGACCGTGCCAGGCTTGTGTCTGACCGTGCCAAGCTTGTGTTCTAACTGTGTCAGGCTTTGTCTGGTGCTAGGCTGAGCGGTCAAGCTAGTCCGCTAAGCTACCTATTTGAGCAACTTGGTCGTGTCAGGTTGGTTTGACTAAGCCAGGTTGGGTCTGACCGTGCCACGCTGGTGTCCATGTCAGCTCAACGTAGCTTGGTCCACGCTAAGCTGCCTGCTTTAGAACCTTGAGTTTGACTTCTTTTTCTTCTTGGACCATTAAATCCTACAAAACACATTAAAGAGAAATACAAACACAGATATACAAGATTGTGATATTTTATCCAAAAAGTATTGTTTTTAAGTTGGTTTTTCTCAATTATGCTTAAGATAAATGCCATAAAAGTGTATGAAATTTAGGTATGTTTGACACTTATCAATTAGTCTCATCCATAGAATATATTTTTGAGATTTATAAACATTGTGTCAATAGAGATAAATGATCATATGAAATTGATGATATTATACAACAATCATTGTAAAAATAATCCATCTATACAATGAGCATATGGTTTCTTCAAAGAAAAAGAGTTAGAAGCACAAGTGAATATCTTTCATAGATCTCACCAATTTTGTTTCTATGACTAATACATATAATTGCAGACATTATTCATTACGAGGTTGGGTGTGTTATAAACCCAAGTAAGACATGAAAATAGGCTATTTCTTATAAACAAGTTTGATAGAGATCATCATTTTCACAAATAGATGAGTCGAAATTCAGTTTGTGGCAATTTGAAAAATTATGGACAACTAATTTGTTTTCAATAATTGTCGATAGTTTTTCAGAAGTGCTCCAATTGAATTTTGGAAAATCTAATGGAAGAGGTGATGTATGATCCAAAAATTCATTTGGTTGGTATACCCAATGTTTTTCATAAATATTTGGTTCAATTCATATTCATAAAAATGTAATGAGAAAGTTCACACTTGTATGTATTAGTCCCATCCATAAATTATGTAGGTGAGATTTATAAAGATTAAGTCAATTTAGATGAATGATAATATGCAGTTGATGATATTATACAAGAATCATGGTAAAATCCTTACTCCACGTATATTGTGAATATGATTTCTATAAAAAAAAAGTGTTAGAAGCATAGGTAAAATTTTCTACTAAACTTACGTAAATAATCTGCTTTCTCAAGGCAGTGATTCTCAATAGCCATTAAAGAAACAACACAAAGTTGTAGAGCCCTGGACGGAGAGTCCATAGAACAAAGGTTGGACGATGGAAACCCTATTCAACGAGCCCTAATGAAAACATAAAATGCAAAGAATATGTATAGAAGACGATGTTAGTAGTGGCTTTAAATGAAAGGTGTAACACCGCGAATTTTACTACCTTTAAAATATATGTTTTTATTAATAGTTTTATTAATTATATTTTCAAAAATGAATTTCTGTGAATTTTCGGTAAAGAATTAGACGAAACTCTAGTTGAGTTTTAGTCTTGTAATTCTATTTCCAATTTGGTGTTAAATTTTCAAGATTTTCGGAGACAGTCGGTTTCGGACCGCTGTCGGGGCCAAATCTCACTCGAATTCGGCCCAATAACGTGTTTTTGAGTTCCGTAAATCTTGTGAACCTTTATGTAGTTTTTGACCTTTGTAAATCTTGAAATTTCTTCCTTATTCTTAGATGGAAAAACTATATCTTTGGACAAGGTTAGATGAGTTATTTGTTGGGAAATATTAGAAATTATTGTTAGTATTTGAATATATTTAAAGGTGATGATTTTAATATCAAAGGAACCTTTAATGTGTTTAGGA
>NC_032025.1:8165364-8200907 GCF_001865875.1 Lupinus angustifolius | reverse complement strand
CATTGCCGCCCCTATCCAAATCCTAATGATATTTCTGTCATCGTATCTTTCCATTTTCTCCAACTCCAACTACACGAATGCAATGCATGTACACTAACCGAGGTTAGTCCATTAAATCTTTTAATCAAGGTTTTCCAATTTTGATATTTCAACAAACATCACCTAAGTCAGTCGTCTCAGCCCCAATGCATTTCTGTCATGCCAAGTCCAATGGACGAGCTCAAGACGCTAACTTAGTATTCAAGATCATTAAGTAAAACTACTACAAATCTCACTACACTTTCAAGTGTGTGAATAGCCATAGGCTCTCATCAAATTCAATCTTTCCAAAAATACAACATAAGTTAGTTGTCTCAGCCCCAGTGCATTTTTACTATTACATGTCCTTAGGACGAGCTCAAGACACTAACTTAGTGATTAATATACAAGCAAGACCTCAATTTCAAACTCTTGTATTTTTCATATCAGTATAATAACTCACGTATATATTTCTCATTAAATACAATGATCAATTTATATATTTTGAAACCAATACAACAATCAACTTAATTATATTTTCTCATATCAATACAACAATACAACAATCCATAATATAACCATTACAATTGAGATATTTCTAAATTATGACATTGTCACAAACATTCAGCACATACAACAATTATTAATTTATCACAATACTCACATGCATTCAAACATAATTATTTAATGACCTTCCATGATGATGTAATACCATAAGCGAGTACCTCGCATTATGTTACACACAACAATGAATTCATACACATATATTTCTAGCACAATCAAATATCTAAGACTTTATACATCGTCATGAAAAAGGATAATGAGAGTTCCTAATCTATAAGACTTTCCGACTTTTGAGGGAATCGGAGAGTAAAAACTTCAATGAAATACTCTAAGACCACAATGGTCTTCTCCTTCACCTGGATTTATGCAAGTTCCTTCTTCAACAAAGAAACAAGATGTCATAACAAGATGTCATATCCTATCCTTCAACTTCAGAACCTCTTATGATGAGAAGAAGTCATATGGGTGATAAAATGTTTCCATTCTTTCTTTCTCCCTTTTTCAGCAGCGGTTATTGATTTTTTAGTGGGGAAGACAACCTTATTTGTTCTCCCAAGTGCTTTAGGGTTACTTACTTTTATGGTTAAGAAAAATAGGTCAAAACACTATTTAAAATTATATCTATTATTATTATTATACTTATGTATAATACATTTTAGTTGGCCACAGTTTTTCTTATAAACAATAAAGGAAATTGGCTTTTCTAACAATCGAATCATAAACTAAACAATCATTATCAATTTTGCAAACAAAGATAACCACAAATTCAAAGGCCTGTTATGTCACAGTATTATTACTCACAATTTGAACTGAAAATCAAAATTACAGAACCACATGAGAGAATTACATCTTACAAAATAATAACAGCTTTGACCATTGAACAAACAATCATCATTAACCCACTCTAAGTTATACACAACATTAAAGGAGTAAATTAATAGAGCCTAGCACGCTAGCATTAACATATACAAAAGTGAAGAGAAAAGTGAACACACCCAATAAAAGAAAATATTCAATAAAATATTTATCCATCATTAAATTTCAACCCTTCAAACATATATAAATGATTCTTTTTATGAACACCTATCTCATCTACAAATCCAATATTTCTAATATTTTAAATATGTTAAATGAATAGCCAATATAAATAGTAATTGCAATAATAATCATAATAGTAACCGTTGTACTATCATATCATAATAACCACGATACCATTTGAATATATTAAAGTCTGTACAAAAATGCAATCATTTTCCACATTTAATTTATTGCAAAAATTAGAGGGATATTGGATTAATAGTGATTAATTAAGTTATCATCCACATACTTACTACATATTGCATAACAAGTAAAGATACTACCTAAACAAACAAACAAATAATATATTAAGATGTCGGAGAAAGGATTTAGCCCATAAAATACTAAAATCAATAAATACAATAAGCAAACTCACATTGTTTTATGAATGAGGATAAAAGTGGAACAACGGTGGGTGATTATGCCATGTGGGATGGTTTATCTGCCATGTGGAATGATTTATGGGCTAATTGTGTTTACTAGAGGATGAACAAATGAGTCATAATATTGGGCAAAAGTTAAAAGAAGAAAGGGTTGGATTTTGTGGAGTTTGTAAATATCAGAGAAAGAGAAACATGGGGACGGTTACTGAGATGAAGATAAAATAGGTGATGAAGTAGAGCATGGGTGTCTTGGAGAGAGAATTTGGGAGAACAATGATCAATAATTTTGGTGATGGCGGCATTTCTTTTTACTAGTTGGAGGTATAAAGATTTAGAATGTATATTTATACTAAACTAGTGTGTACAGGCACTTCGTACCTGCCGGTGAATATTGTGTAATACTACATATTCAATTTTTATATATTTTATTTTTTTAAATTAAAATGTATTTTTGTGTTCGGTGTACTTTATATTATATTTTTGTGTGTTTACGATAATGTTTAATTTAAGGTGAGATATGTGGTTAATTAATGTATTGGTGGTAGTTGTTTAGGATTATATAGTTTTTTTGTAAAAATTAAATATTGTTAAGGGCGATATAGGAAATGAAAATTACACCATGGGGGAAGTTATTTTAAGTTTTGTCTTTATATATAGTATAGATATAGATATTAGATATGTGAACTGTAGAACTTCCGTAACATTAAGCATAAACTTATTTTTATAGTATAATTATATATCATATATTAATAACAAGAATAAAAATTAATAGGATAAGGATTATGTTTATGATGATAATGGATAAGAGGGTTGAAAAGATTAAAAAGTAAGATAAATATTATATAGAGATAAGTGATCAAAAGATAATATGTTTAACATATTTTATCATAAATATTATGATATCGTAACTACTCAAATCAAAGTTAAAATGAAGATAAAAATGTTATCAACATGAATAATACATGAGATATTATTAGGTAAGTTATTATAAAAAGATGAATACTCACAAAATATATTTCATTCAAATCCACTATGCATTCTAAAATTTGTGAACACTTTAATAATATAATAAACATTATTTCTATCTTAAAAATATATTTTTGAAACCAACCTAAATCTTAGAAGATAAAGATTCACTTTGACTAAATATAACTAATGTAGTAACTTATTTTCAAAATTAAACAAAATTATAAACTTATTGGATAATCATTAAAAATACATAATATTCATCTAAATAAGTCTTAAAATAACTCTACAAAGTAAATCTAACTTTTCATTCACACAAAAATTTAAGAAATTGAAGGTGTTACAATCCTTCCCCCCTAACAAGAAATTTCGTCCCCGAAATTTTGCTAAGTTATACAAAGGAAAATATAATTTTAAACTCGATACCAAATATAAGATACACACAATCAGACACAAATTCGGCAATTAAAACAATTAAGAGAGTTAGTTGTCAATCACTAGAGCTATCATTTGGTCAAATTTAAAATACCAAGATACAACAAAAGGGTGTGAAGACACAAGTTGAACAAAAATATTACACTGAAGACAAAGTTTACATAGTATTTACTGAGAAAGTTATATTTGTTAAGGTATCAATCGCTCAAAATGATTAGTAAAAATAGATGAAGATTATAAGGACATTTTTGAAACCATTGAGATTAAACTTTTCTTAACTCATCATTCACAAGAGTGTAAAATATGTTAATCAAGGTGAAAATAGTTAAATGAACACAAACTAGATAGAAATAGCAACATTTGACTTCACATGTCAAATAGTCATAAAACAAATTCAAGAAATTTTCAAATTTACATTTATCACATTACATTGCGAGAGAAAAGAAAATACTCATCAAATAAATAATTATCTAGTCATATAAGGAATTTTAAAGTTCAAAAAGCAAAACAAAATGGTCAATAAGTTACCAATTCAAGATTACATTCCCATATTTAAAATAGGATGTGATAGAAGCAAATTTTATATCTTATATATTCAATTTGAGACATAAAGACAACATACCCTACCAAAAATATAGATGTCATTATCAATGATAATTGAAAATTCCTAAATATCATTAGAATGACATGAAGTACATACGAACAACGAAAATACAATTCGAAAAGGCAATTTTAGAACTCTAATACTTATATCAAATTTAGAAATGGTATGCTAGAATATACTCAAAGAGATGTATAAAATTATCCTTATCTAAGACATCATTATTTGCAAAACTTGGAATCTTCAACATCAAACGAAAGTAATGCCTAGTCAAATATCAAACTCAACCATGATGGATATATTTTTTTATTTTGAAGAAAGCAAAATTGGATTAAATAGAAAATATATAGATTATCTAATTCAAGTATCACGACTTACGAAGAGGATGAAAGCAAGATTAGTTTAGCAATTTGAAAATACTCAGAAACACTATCTCATTAAAACTAAATGGCACAATATCAAAAGTTCACTATTAGCAGCATGGACATATAAGCATATCTAAGGGCACAAACATATTTCCCCCCCCCCCATCATTATACCTTTATTATGCACACTTCTTATAATGATTCACTTGTGGTTACCAAGGGTTTAGAAAATCAAGTTCAAACCGTGTACATACAGAAAGATTTCATTCTTATACAAACATATTCTTCTAGGTGGTATTTAAGTACCTTAACCCGGTATCAATCCGTACTTTTAACCAAATATCTATTTGTTTAATGATAAATATATAAAACTTATGCAAACACTAAAATTTTAATTTTGGCATATCATGAAAACAAAAACACATTAAGTAATACTTAGATATGAATAGGCCAAGAAGTTAATAGTGGAATAGAATTGATTGACAAGAGCATACAATATATCTTTTATTCAGAGATATTTATTTGAATGAGCAATCAAGATAATAAGTTAAAGAAAAAATGTATTTTTTTTAAGCACCAAAATCAATTAATTATGCTATAGATGAAATGGATATAAAAGCATAGACCACAAGTTTCTGAAATTTTATTTCATGTCAAGCACTCACATAAATTCATTCACGCAGGAAGGAATTCAAGAAGGTAGCGGTTGAGGTCTTGTAATTGGAAGTGTGTATGTAAGACAAATTGGTTTCAATTTTAGTGAAGAAACATCTCTCGGATCATAGGGGAGGACTGGATGTAATTTTGCAGTGGACCGCAAAACGAACCAATATAAAAACCTTGTTGCAGGCTACTTCTTTCCCTTATCTCTTTACTGTTTTAAGTAGCTTTCAATTGCCTATTGTAGCTTATATTTTGAATATAGTATTACTGCCAAATAAGGATCATTTCTGTTCAAATATATCTTCTATATAATTTCTGTATAATCTGTAATTGGCTTTGTAATTGAGTCATTTAACAACTGCTAATTCTGTGCGACTTAATCGATTAAGTCATAGCTTTATTCGATTACGTCGGTAATTTTTCAGAATAGGACTTTGGTGTAAATAGCGGTAAGTGGGAACCACAACACCTATTCAACCCCCCCCCCCTTCTAGGTGTACTCTGTCACTAATACTTAACAAGTAGTATCAGTTCTATTTCTAGCTGTTTAATATGTATTCATGTAAATTTTTTGTTGTTGTTCTGTTTGTAGTTGTTGTTTTGTTTCTAGTTGTTCTATATGCATTCAGGTTGATTTTCTGTTGTGTGCTTAACTTGTAGAATTAGGAATTATGAAAATCAACAACGCTAGCATAAAAAAGTGTTGTTGTAATATGAACATTGAATATACAACAACACACATTTACTAGTGCATTGTTGAATTGAACATATTGTTGAAAGAGTTATTATTCTGCTTGCTTTATTCATGCAGCAAGTTTCTGATTTATTTATTTAATGACGGGTCGATTCTTTGCTCGCCATCTCGGCTTTGTTGAAATGAATTCCAACGCCAGTATAATGGTTTCAAGAATGTTCCTTTAACAAAAAAAACTTAGCTTAACTGAATTATTAACAATTTCATATCATCTTGGCTTTGTTGGAATAAATTCCAACACCGACATAATAGTATGAATTCAGAAAATTAACACAAATGATAATGAGTGATATTTATTTTTGTTTTCATTTATTAACCAAACTACTTCCTTATGGAAGGTTGGTAAAGAACAAATAAAAAAAGCAATAAAATTATAATTTAACCGTACCACTTCTTTTGAAGGGTTGGTATAAAGAATAAAGAATAAACAAATGTTAGTTGCGGAAATGTAAATGACAGAAAATAAATGTTAGTTGCAGAACTAAATAAAAGAAAGTAAAAGTTAGTAGTTAGAACACTCATTATAACTGTGTATTTTTTCCTTTTCACAAAGATACAATTTATAAATTAAATTGCACTTTGATTCAAGATTTCCTTCTTTGTCAACAAATAAAATTTATAAGTTAACACATTACTATTTTACATTTTCATTTCTTTCAAGATTCAATTTTAGTATAGCATAGGGTTATGTCGAACCACAAGGAATTGCCTAATAGAACATTATTATAGACGTGTTATATTACTAATAATGTTTAAACATCTTTTTGTTTGATTTTGTTTATGAAATATTAACAAGTAAACAATCATAAAAAACTACTATGGATAAATTCTTGAGGAGAAAATTGGTTGGAAAAATGGAATTCTTTCTCTACTTAATTGATTTTGAAAACGTTACAGGTTATGTATTATACTTCCGGTTAATTCCACACATCATTTCTAAATCCTTCATATAGTGTCCTAGAATGATAAGATGATTTTCAAACCTTATGTAATAATAGTTAAGTGTCACTCATCGGAGTAGGTTGTCACACCCTACTTCAGGCTCCATTAACTTTATTTAGCCTTGGACATAAGTTGCTTAAATTAGATGCTTGATGTGGCAAGTGAACTAAGGTGTAGGTTATACTTTTTAGTTCACTTGTCAACACTTTAAGAAGAAGCATTTTTTGATCTTTAAATCATGTTTTAGGTGATCAAGCTAAAACCGCATTAAGAACTTCATAAAGAATCAAAACTTAACCAAAAGTAATAACTTGGATGTATTTAATTCAAAAGATGATATAAAAGAAGAGAAGAAATAACATTACACCATAATCCAAATCAACATGTAGGAGCATGAGCAAATAAGATAACAAAATTTTGTTTTGTATCTCATTTTTCATCTCCTTTCTCCTCTTGAATTAAGAAAAACTATAAAAATAAATTTACCTAAACTACTTTGTAGTAGAAATTCTCCAAGAAAATTACAAGAAGAAGAGAAGAATTCGGTTATGAGGAATGGAAGTGTATGTGAGAATGTGAGTTATGAATTAGAATGAATGTATTTTGCCTTTGAGGGGGCCTCCTATTTCTAGGAGTTTCTGCAAACCGCCAAGCTCCTCTCCTTTATCGCCAAGTTGTTGACCAAATCCTTCAGCATGGGTTTGATCATGGCCAACCAGCTTAGTCACCTGCTTGGGGCTGACTCACTCAAGCTAGTTGTGAGCTACTTGTCCAGCTAATGTGAGCTACCTCTGAAAAGCCTATGGAGGCTACTTGGAGTGAGGTCATTCATGATGTCAAGGTTGCTCGGTGGCTAATTCAACTTGGCCAAATTGTTGGGGGCACATTGTCAGGTGCTTATGTGGCACCGCTCAGTTGCCTGCTTGAGCAACTTTGACCATGCTGATGGTGATGTGGCTTGATGCTTGTTAATATGGTCAGGTGTGTGGTTCCAAGCTGGGCGGTCCAAGTGCTCTACTAAGCTGTCTGCGTGAGCAGGTTGGCTTGTGCCAGGCTTGTGTTATGATTGTGCCAGGTTGGGCCTTGACTGTGCCAGGTTGGGTCCAGGTCAGCTAGGCGTGGGCTTGGTCCAAGCTAAGCTGGTTAGTGAGCAGCTTCAAGTTGACTCCATATTTTTCCACATAGGCCAAGTCTTGTTGAGTCATGCTTAAGGCTAAGCACATAGCTTGCCATGTCAAGCTTAAGCATGACATTTGTAGGTCATTTTGGCCTATTTTAAGCACTTTGTTTGTATTTGATTAATTCTTCTCTTTTTCAAATAAAATCCTAAAAAATATAATACAAAATAAGTACATAAAGCATATATACAAGATTGTGATATTTTATTTAAAAAGTGTTGAATTAAGTTGTTTTGCTCAATTTTTCCAAGGATAAGTGCCATAAAAAGTATATGAATTTTAGGCATTTTTTGCACTTATCACATATACAATATTGCATATTTACATAAGTGTTATTGATGTGATAACTTCTACGGTGCACTCACTAGTGTGCATTGTTAAATACTTAATTCTCATATTATTTCCTTGTACCTATTCCATAGTGCTTATGCAAAAAAAAGATATTGTTGAATACTTAATTCTCATATTATTTCCTTGAATCTATTCTACAATGCTTATGCAAAAAAGCACTGTTGAAGTGCAAGATTTTTCACAATTAAGCATGTGCACACAACACTATCAGGTTTTAATTAATTGTCATTATTTCCTTTATTATTAATTCTTACATTGTATGTTTTCTATTATTTGAATGTCACTAACTGTTATTATTAATTGTTTTATATATTTAATTAATTTTTATTATTCGAATGTCATAATGTCATTATTAATTTGAATGTCATTAAAAATAAAATTAATTAATTATCATTATTAATTTGAGTGCTTTGCGTATATCTTCAACAATATGCCCTATAAGCGGCGCGATTGATTTGATATCTTCTACAACGTTTTTTAATGTGAATTGTGGAATACTTACATTTTATTGTTAGTATATTTGAATTAGATATCTTCTACAACATACTCTTTAATGTACATTGTTGATTATATCTCATTTATGGTGCTCGCTTTAAAAAGCATCATTGAAGGTACGATCATACCCTAAAAAATTAATATTTTCCCTCATTCTGACACATTCATCAATCCCAAAACTCATTTACTCAGCAGAGAAACTCATTTTCTCTCAACATCAACCTCGAAAACCACAAAATCAATTCACTCATTCAACACGAGAATCATTCACTCATTCAACATGAAAATCATTCAACATTGAATTCAAAACTCATTCAACACCAAAAGTTCATTCATTCATTCAACACCGAATAAAAAGTGAGTTATCCTTATAAATATTTGCCTTTTTTAATTACATTAATTGAAAGTTCATTCACTCATTTATCTTGTGTTGAGTTAGGGTTTCCCTTTTTTAACTACATAATGTATTTTGATATGCCTTAGTGAGCTTAACTCCAAGCTTTGGGGATTTATGCTCATTATATACTTTTTGTCAATTCCTTTCTAGAAAATGGATGAGTGCAAATCGATTGATGAATGAGTATGAGGATGAAGTGAAATCATTTGTTAGGTTTGCAATTGAGAATGTTGAAAATCCTAATAGAATTGTATGTCCTTGCTTAAAATATTGTTACTCAAACTGAGTTATGAGTTAAAAGTTCATTTAGTGTGTCACGGTATTGATCAAAGTTACACATGTTGGACAAGGCATAGTGAGAAAAGAGATGTTATATATTGTGAGGAAATTCATATTGAAGAGAATAACACAAATGCATATTACGATGATCGTTTCGAGGAAATGGGAAAAGTTGTCGAAAAGGGTCTTTAGAATTGTCCTGAGATGTTTCAACGATTGATAAGTGATGCTGAGAAACCATTATATGATGGTTTTACTAAATTCACGAGATTGGCATCAATGTCAAGGTTGTATAAGTTGAAATTTGTTAATGGATGGAGTGATAAGAGTTTCACAGACCTGCTTGCACTTCTCAAGGATACGTTGCCCGTAGATAATATGCTCCCCTCTCGAACCTATGATGTTAAAAAAATGTTATGCTCCTTTGACATTGAATGCAACAGGATACATGCTTGTGAAAATGAATGCATCTTATTTTTTAATTAGTACGCTTTGTTAAAGTTTTGTCCTAAATGTAATGCATCGCGACATAAGAAGGAAGACTCAATTCCTAAGAAGGTTGTATGGTATTTTCCCATCAAAGCAAGATTAAAGCGTATGTTCAGCATTGCGAAAGATACAAAGAATTTGTCATGGCATGATGAAGAAAGGATTAAAGATGGCAAGCTTCGGCATCCTGCAGATTCTCCTCAATGGAGAAAAATTGATCATGACTATCCTAGTTTTGGTTAAGAATGAAGAAATCTACACCTTGCATTGTCAACGGATGGAATTAACCCACATAGTGTTCAATGTTGCTCCAATAGTACATGGTCAGTGATGTTGGTGATATACAACCTGCCTCCTTCTCTATGCATGAATCACAAATATGTGATGTTATCTATGTTAATTTCCGCACCTAAACAACCAGGAAATGACATAGACATATATTTGGCTCAATTAATTGAAGACATGAAGTAAATGTGGGAGACATGCATAGATGTATATGATGCGTATAGGGGGAAAGATTCAACTTGAGGGATTTGTTGTTCGGCACAATCTGTGATTTCTCTGCCTATGGTAATTTGTCCGGATATAGTACAAAGGGACATTTTGCATGTCCTGTATATGAAGACAATACTCATTCAACGAGGTTGGAACACTATAAGAAGAATGTCTTCCTTTTCCATCATATATTTTTTCATTTAGATCATCACTATTGATGATGGATAAAAGCATTTGATGGGAACAATGAAGAAGGTCGTGCTCCTTTGCCATTGACCGATGACCAATTATTTCAAAATGTACAAGGTTTAAATAATAACTTTGGTAAAACTTTTGCAAAAGAAATGGTCACAAATGGGTGGAATATAAGATCTGTCTTCTTTGAATTTCCATATTGGAGTTCATTATATGTAAAGACATTTCCTCGATGTTATGCATATTGAGAAAAATGTATTTGAATGTCTCCTTGGTACCTTACTCAATGTCCCTGGTAAGACCAAAGATGGCTAGAATGTAAGATTGGCCTTGGTTAGTATGGGAATAAGAAAGGAATTGGGGCCAATAGTGAAGGGAAAATATACATATCTACCTCTAGTAGCTTATACTTGGTCGAGGAAGGAGAGAATGGTATTTCGTAAATTTCTTCATGGTGTTAAAGTTCCAGAGGGGTACTCTTCCAACATTTGAATCGTCGTATCAATGAAAAACCTCAAGTTAAAAGGTCTTAAGTCTCATTATTGTCATGTACTTATGGAGCATTTCTTGCATATTGGAATATGGTCTATTCTACCAAAAAAGGTTCGAGGAACCATAACTAAGTTATGCTTCCTCTTCAAGACAATTTGCAGCAAAGTGATTGACCCTGAGAAATTACCTGCATTGCAAAGACAAATTATTTTGACTTCGTATGAGCTCAAAATGTATTTCCCACGTTCTTTTTTTGACATAATTGTGCATCTAAGCATCCATCTTGTTCGAGACACACAAATATGTGACTCTTCCTAAATGAGATGGATGTATCCTTTTGAGCATTATATGAACAAAGTAAAAGGTTATGTGAAGAATCAATCAAGACAAGTGAGTTATATTGTTGAGCGATATATTGTTGAAGAAGCTCTTGATTTTTGGTTCGGATACCTTTCCGGTGGTGATTTGATAGGCATTCCAAAGCCTCGGTATGCAAAAAGAGCATTTGGCGAAGGGATTGCTCGTAATCAAATATTGACAATAACTAAATTGGACCAAGCACACTTATATTTTTTACATAATACCGACAAGGTTGAACCATATGTTGAAAGACACAAGGAGATGCTTAGGAAATATAACCAAAGTAAGAATGAAAATTGAATTTCCAAAGAGCATAATCGATGTTTCATAAAGTGGCAAAAAAGTCACATTGTTGAGAAGTTGAACATAAATGCACATTCCATTTCCGAATGATTGAAATGGTTAGGCAATGGTCCAAGTATTCATGTCTTATCCTACACTGGTTACCTAATTTATGGGTTCACGTTTTATATGAAGAAACAAGATGATCAAGGTAAAATACAAAATGGTGGCGTGAGTCTTGTTGCTCGAACTTTACATATGTCAAGTGCAAAATATAGAAACCCAATATATGTGAATATGTCATACTTTAGGTTCATTGAACAAATATGGGAATTGGATTACATATTATTTCGGGTGGCAGTTTTTTGTTTTATGTGGCTTGATAACAATAATGACTTACGAGTTGAAGAGTTAGGGTTGATGCAGGTAGATCTTAATAGGCCAATATATAAATATGAGCCATTTATTCTAGCATCATAGTCTCAACAAGTATTCTGGTAGTGACTCGGTTGATTTGAAATTGTCCATTGTTCTTTTAACTAACAAAATAATCGTTAATAATATTGGTGACTAAGAATATGAAGATATTGATGTTGAAGATGATCCTTTTTCTGGGACACCAAGAATATAAAGATATTGATGTTGAAGATGACCAACTATAGATTGATGATTTATATACAAGAGATGATTATGATGAGGGGTTTTGGGTTAATCAACATGTTCCTCCAAACAATGATATTATAAGTCAAAAACAATCAAAGAAAAGGAAAAGTAGATGCATGTCTTTGTATAATTATAGCATAATTTTATTTGTCTGTAATTTGCATATATTGTATCTATATTGTTCATTTGTAATTTTATATACTATGCCAAAAAATAATTGGCATGATAGTCTTTGTTTTAAATTGTACTGTATTGATGTTAATAATACAAGCTTCTCGCTGGTATTAATATATACAATACAACAATGCTCATTATAGAGAGCACTATTGTATTTGATTAATATAACCATGCACATTTTAGAAAATACTGTTGTATATGATTAATACAACATTGCACATTATAAACAATGTTGTTGTATATGATTAATACAACAGCGCCCGCAAAAGCATTGTTAATCATGCCTATATACTAATAAGCTCACATAGAAAGCGTCCAGAAGCATTGTTCTATATCTAAAATGCGCATTATTCAACGTCAAATATGGCGTAGTGTTGTATGAAATTATTGGAGTAAAATGAGACATGAAATATAAGAAGGGCTTTTAGTGTCCGCAAATCTATATCAAAAGTTACATATTCTATTTTTTACTGAGTTAGTAATTCACAAAGCACTACATAAAGTTTAAGCTTACCATTTCAAACTCACATTATTTCAAAATGTACAGGGTTTGAATAATAAATTTGGTAAAACGTTTGCAAAAGAAATGGTCACAAATGGATGGAACAAAAAGTCAATCTTCTTTCAATTGCCATATTGGAGTTCATTATATGTAAGACATTTCCTCGATGATATGCATATTGAAAAATATGTATTTGAAAGTCTCCTTGATACCTTACTCAATGTCCTTGATTAGACCAAAGATGGCTTGGATGCAAGACTGGACTTGGTTAGTATGAGAATAAGAAAGGAATTGGGGCCGATAATGAAGGGAAAACGTACATATCTACCTCCAGCAGCTTATACTTTATCGATGAAGGAGAATGTGAAATTAAGTGTGTTATGTCTGGATGCGATATTCTGTTTAGTTCCACGTTGTCAATGAAAAATATTCATTAGATGTCTTACTCCCTTTCTTTCTTCTTGTATTTCGGTACACGTCCTTGTCAAGATGGACATATTGGCATGAATTCAGAGCTAGCGATTCTCGATGTCCTGGGAAGGGGCATGGAGAATTGACGGGGACCGCTATACCTACACAGACCCTTGTGGCCTGGATTTGGAGATGGTTTACGACGAGACCAATATGCACTTTCCATCTCACCATGCAGTCGTGGAGACTTCTTTCACTCTACCAGGTCGGAGGCCAATACCTACAATGTCATCCATCCAGACTTCGACTCCTTGTGGACCAGTTGTTGCAGGACCGTCAATGAGGTGAAGGAGTTGGAATGATGTGACCCGTTCTATACCGCCAAGGAGAGCCGCTTGGCGTACAATGCTAGAACCGCAGGCTATGCTAGGACAAGGATTAGGTCGCATGGTTCTTTCTATTATACAATGGAGGAGATGGAATTTGAAGATAACGATTGTGTGGAGTTGATCTGCATAGAGGACTCTATCGAGGTGATAGATCTCTCTTCGGACTCCAAGCTAGAGGAGGACTCGAGTGAGGGTTCTAGTGCCCCCATTAGTGCTAGAGCTAGCCATTAGGAGCTATTTCCTTTTTGATTTTTGGGGTTAGGGTATCTGTGTAGGGTACTTTTGTAGTGCTGAAGAATTTAGCCTATTTTGTATACCTTCAGTTGGGAGATGATTAGATTTCGCATTGTATTATGTACTAACATTTTACTTGACCAAACAACACCTCGTTATACTTGTTGTAGGGTCAAGTCTAATTATTAATGAAGAAGTGTTATGGAAAGTATTGTATCATTTTCAATTACCGTTAGGTAACCATAATTGATTTTCCACAGTTTGTGTTACTAAGAACGTGATGTCTCGAAAAAGAAATGAATATAAGTAAAACAATTTTGAATGATATATTCAAAAATAATTCTCATTTTAATCACAATATTCATAAAATATTCATCGGGACGTTATAGTTGATGTCTAACACCTTCCGTTAAAAATTAATTTTAACTTTATGATAAGAATTGAATTAAGATAATTGTGTTTCCAATATATTACATATTTAATCTTTGATTATAGATTACACGGTTACACATATGCCATTAAGAATATTAAATTTACATTGGATAAATGTTACTAATATATTCTTACCATTAATGTTATTCAAATTTCAAAACGACGATTTCAAAATCAAATGACTATTAAAACTAAAATTTAATCATATCTATTTCATAATTATGTAATAGATAATGAATTCAATGTTAGAAAACTAATAATATAAAATAAAGATAAAAAATGTTAGTTATTCAAATAAAATTTAATTAAAAATAGTAACTAACTAGGAAATAAAAATAAAATGATTATAAAATAAATATAATACTAAAGATAAAATATAAATAGAGAATAGCTTAAGACATTATTTCTCTTTTATGTAGTTTATTTTATGAGTTTATTTTTTGTGCATTATAAATATAATTTTTTTCTCTCTATTGCATAATTATATATAATTCTATATATGACTTATGTAGTAATTATTAACACAAGATTTATTGACATTATAAAATATATTTACATTATTAATATCATTTTATATTTACATTATTCTTAGGTTACAAGAGAGAAGCATCTAAAATGAGAGTGTAAAATTATGATTAAAGTTTTAATGTTGCATAATGAAGTGATACACAAGTTTCTTAATTCAATAAAATAGAATACAATTTCAATAAATTAACTTTCAATAATGGTGTGACAATAATTTCTGATAAATTCGATTTCTATAATACACATGTATCTTAATTTCTGTAACGGTGGGATAATATAATTTCATTAAAATCAATTTCAACGGAATTATACATATCACAATAATCTATATTAATTCAAATGTAAGGGTATATTACATGAGTAATTAATATACTTAAACACACATATCAATAATTCATAGTAATTCAATAATGTTCGATGAATTTGATATTTGATTACAGATTACACAATTATGACATTTGCAATTACGAAAATAGAATTTACAACAAATAACGTCACTAATTTATTTTTATGATATTCAAATTTTAAAATGTTGAGATGATTATATTTAGATTTAGAAACTAACAACTATTAGAACTGAATCACAATAATATCTATTTCATAATTATGTAACGTGTAAGAGATTCAAAGTTATAAAAACTACCAAATATTTCATGTCTACACATGATATTCAAATATAAATAAAAAAACAATTGTATAAAAAATTAAAATAATGATCTAAAAATAAGACACAAAATGTTAATTTATTAATACAAAATTTAATTAAAAATAGTTACTAACTAGAAAATAAAAACAAGTAAAATTACAAAATAAATATATCGTAGTAAAAATAAAAACAAATATTTTGAACATATTATAAACTAAAGTTTGATTTATTATAATCATTTTGACTTACATGTTTATTTTTTGTTTCAAGTCATACAAATATAATATTTATATTCTATTTTTAAATTATTACATGATTCTATTTAACTTAAAACTTGGATCTTTCATTTAAATATAAATATTAAATACATTTTTCAGTATCAACCAAATTGATCTGTGCGAATCGTACGAGTATACTGATAGTTTGGAGCTTAAAAGATACTGTAATTTGGAGATAATAATCCTAAGGAAAGTAGTAGCACTCCCCAAAGTAAAAATTGTTTCAAGGTAGAAGAGAGCTTCAGCAATGGCTTTAATTTGAAAGGAGAACGGAGATAAGAAGAGAAGGTTATGGATTATGCAACATTGTTAGTCACTTGAATGTCGAGAACTTATGCCAATATATAAAGACTAGGTACTCGCTACGTGGTTGTAAATAAGTATAAAAAATACAACTTTCGAAAAATAAAGGATTTAGAATTTCAATGTATTAAAAGCTATTTAAAGCCCCTTAATTCTTACCTTTTAAAGGTTGTCAAATAAATCATTTAGGTATGGTAAGTAAAAAATATTAACATTCACAAGTAAAATTTTTTAAAGTTGAATCTATAAAAGATATTTAAACCTCTTTAATACTTATCTTTAAATAATTATAATATTAAAATCCAATAAAAAATAACTAAGTCCAACCATATTGCATTGATTAGGTTGTTAATTACGGGCAAAGAAGTCATGAGTTTAAATCGAAAAAATACATATTCACTCAAAAGATTAAGATTATGAACATCGCCCTACCTAGGGTGAGAGCCTCATATGCTAAACTATTATTTTCTTTAAAATTCATTATATAATAATTAAGTATTCTAAATAAAAAATACTAAATTTCTTGAGTAAAAGCGTTAAATTTGTTACGTATTAAAAACTATTAACTACTCCTTTATACCTACTTGTGAAGAATTTTTATTTATAAATTCATTAAATAAATATCAAAATATAGTAAATAAATATCAAAATATAGTAAATAAATTTAAATTATGAAGTGTATTTATTTGGGAGAAACAATACCTACAGTTAGGGATGGCAAAAAATCCGATCCGTGGGTACCTGTGGAAATACCCGCAACGGGTACCCGCAATAATAGCTTATGGACGGGGGCGGGTTTTGTGATACCTGCCCCTCGGGTACCTGCAAATTTATGTATTTAATTTTTAGTTAAATTTTTATATATATTTATTATTATTTCAAGATTATATATCATATACTTTATTATTATTTCATAATAAATTACACATATTTAATTATGATAATAAACATATCATATAAATATCACAGAGTAAATTACACTGACACCCCCTGTGTTTTAGTGAAATTACACAAACTACCCCTCACTTTTTTACACCTACACAAACCTCCCCTAATTTTTATACTTTTATTACACTAACCACCCCTGCATAAGAAATAAGTGTAATATTTTAAACAAAAAATGTGATAAACGCAATTAAGTTAAACAAAACATGATATATCGTAGAGACAAGTCCAAATAATATATGAGTCAATATTTCTTTATTATTTTTGGTTCGTTACACTATATTATAAGAGCGATTTAAACAATATTTCTTTAAAATTGTTGATGCACTTTGTAACAAAAAATAGTAAAGATACATTGATTTGTATATTATATAGACTTGTCTACACAATATATCATGTTTTGTTTAACTTAATTGCATTTATCACATTTTTTATTTAAAAGATTACACTTATTTCTTATGCAGGGGTGGTCAGTGTAATGAAAGTATAAAAACTATGCAGATTTGTGTAGGTGTAGAAAAGTGATGGGTGATTTGTGTAATTTCACTAAAACTCAGGGGTGTTAGTGTAATTTACTCAATATCATATTATCCATGTTATAATTATTTTTACATATTGATTATTACAAATTATATAAATATATAATTAAAATTAAAAACCCGTTGGGTACCCGTAAGTACCTGCTACCCGCACAAGTACCCGCAAATATTACAGGTTTAGGCACGGGAAAGCAATACCCACGCTCGCCTGCGCGCGTTACCATCCCTACCTACAGTTAGTAAGGAAATCTATAAGTACTATTGTAAGTGCCTATAGAGTTGTGTGGCATGCGCTAACCTTAGTTATTTGTAGTACCCTATTCACCCAAACTGAGTTTTCAAAAAGTAGAGAGAAACAACAATTAAACATGAAGCATTTAACTAATGTGTTGCTTGATAAAACTAGCTACCTTATTTTTTTTATGCTAGTAGAACTACGACTTTGTAAGCTAAAAGTTATGGTTGGTAATATATAATTTGTATATCACTAGATTATTTTAGCTTGAAATTAAGAGCTTTATAAATCATAATTCGGTGTTGGTATTGATAAAGATTTTTAGGACAATTTTAGAATACATTTGTGGGGAAAGATGGAAAAGATATGAAGATGGAGACGCCACAAACTCAAGAGCTTGATAAACACATTATCTTCTTCAATTAATTTACCAACCCATATTACATGAATAATTGAAATAAACACTTGAACATTTAAATGAAATAACTCCTAAGACAGAATTAAATCCTAAGACTACCCATGAGAATAAATTCTCATTTATTAAACTTAAGCAAATAAATAAACAAACTAAAAGCTTTTCTAATTTCCTTCCAAGAATATGAACTCCAAGTGACTTTCCTAATTTTAAGATTGTCTTCCACAAATCATAAGTTACCCTCTTGATTTACACCGGTATGAGTGCATATTTCTTCCATATTAGCTACCTTTTACACGTTTAAGTTGATTCTTCCACATTTCTAAAGGTAAAAGATGTACAAGAGAAATAAAAATTATACTGGTTTGCCTCTATGTTTAGTGCCTGTTCCTACCCGGCGAACCAAAGATCCGCATGCTTGGTCGCCGAGGTAGGTCCCGCGTGCCTGGCCCACCAGAGTTGACCTTAGAGACATCCCCTGGCATGCCATCTGTACCTCACCAACCCACATGCCAGCACGACAGACTGATTGCAGAACGGCTACCAAACCAACCACAGGCTAAAAGACAAGAGTGGCACAGAGTACGGTCCTGGCAAACCACCTGACACGGGAAAAGCAACCCCCGACAATACCCTTGGTCGGCCACGTGTTGCACTACCTGCCAAGAGCCCAAAGTCAGCTCTCCCCTCTATAAATAGGAGTCTCTACCAATATGAAGTATCTCAATCTCTCTATTCTCTAGCATTACTCATTCTATTACTTTCTACCTTCATATTCTCATACTCCCATACACTTAACACCGAGTTCATACACTGACTTGATCGTCGGAGAACCTTTTCAGGTACCTCCACCGGCGGATCCAGCTCTTCTACATCTTCTTGCTACTTTGACGTCCTTCCTCTTCTCCCTCCTCAGCAACTGATCAACTATTGTTCCATACCTTTGTGTTCTAGGAAAGAACATTGGCGTCGTCTGTGTTCCAACTCACACCATGGTGACTACCAAAAACCGAGCTCTATCTACTAGCCAAGTCGACCTTGCCCCAAGTACTCTTCCCCCACCAAGACAACCATCCCATCAGGCCAGCCGAAGCCACCATACCACTCCAGAACAACAACCAACCACCCAACACCTCCTCCAAATGCTGGAACGCCAGGAGCGGCTCATCCAGCAACAGGCCGACGTAATACAAGAACTCCGCCAATCTAAAATAAACCCTGAGGATCACTCGGAATGCCCTATTCATGAAAGTAACTGTGAAGAGTCAGCAAGCGAGTCCCGCCCACCATCCCAGCCAACCCCGCACCACTCCTACGGTGCTAGACATCCTTTTACACCTACCATCATGGCTTACCCATTACCCTCTCACTTCACCCGCCCCACAAACATGGACCAATGCAATGGGACGGCGGACCCCCAGGACCACCTCGACGCTTTCGAGGCTTCTATGTTATTCCATGGGGCAACCGACCCCATCATGTGCAGAGCCTCCCCCCTGACTCTTAAAAAGGCGGCCCTCCAATGGTTCACCCGTCTGGCTCCAAACAGCATCACCACTTGGGAAACTCTAGCTTTAGCCTTCAACACAAGGTTCACAGCAAGCAAGGAGCAACCCAGGTCGTCATACACACTGTCTGGCATTCGCCAAGGATCTAATGAATCCATCCGAGTGTATCTAGATCGGTTTAATACCGAGGCCATGAAGGTGCGTACTCTGAGCCCTGAGGTAGCAGTGCATGTCCTCGTTATGGGACTTCAAGAGGGTCTTTTCCGCACGGAATTGGCCAAATACACCGATCTTACCATGGAGGACCTCCGCTCCAAAGCCCAACAATTCATCAATCTGGAAGAAACCCACCACATCCACACCCATACCGAGCCCCAAATACGTCACCCCTCACGGGAAACCAAACGACCAAGACTCCACGACCTACCCTCACTAACTAAAAAGGCCAAATACTCCACCTATACCCCTTTGAACGCCAGCCGCTCAAGGATTCTGCAGGAGGTCCTCTCCACCCACCTCGTCCAACTTCCCCGCCCGCACCCTACCAAGCCAGGCCCGCAAGACCGATCCAAATACTATGACTATCACAATATGTTCGGCCACTTGACCAATGACTACACACAGCTCCGTGATACCATCGAAGATCTGATCCAGGCTGGTCATTTACAACGATTCATCGCGGGCCTGGAGCAACGTTGGCGATCGCCACAACATCGTCGACCAGAGCCTTCAAGTAGGCGGTCCCCTCCACAATTTCAACAACGGCGCCCTACCCCACGACCTCAAGCGGATAGGCACCGAGCAGACAACCGAAGGCCAAGGAGCCTAGTTGGTATCAACACTATTTCAGGAGGTTTTGCTGCCGGGGGCACCTCCAGGACCGCCCAGAAGAAATATGTGCGGGATGTAATGCACGTCGCTGCCAGAAACTCCCAGCAGAGACAGAGCTACAGATCAGCCCCCCTATTAATTTCGACGACCGTGACTATGAAGGTGTCATCCGAGGGCACGATGACCCCCTCGTCATCACCGCCAAACTCAATAACAAGAAGGTTAGCCGCCTATTCATTGATCAAGGTAGCTCAACTGACATTATTTTTCAGGATTTGTTTGAAAAATGGAACTCCATGACCGCGATCTCCTACCATGTGATGGGCAGTTGACCGGGATATGTAGAGATTTGGCTAATGATCGGCGACCACACTATGAGTAGGACGGTCCAAACAAATTTCTTGGTCGTCTAGTACGATTCAGCATACAACACCATTATCGGCCGACCAACTTTGAACAGGCTTGAAGCGATCGTCTCTACGCCCCATCTTTGCATGAAGTTCCTCTCAATCAGCCTCCAAGTCTGCACAGTGAAAGGGGACCAGCACTCGGCTCGCAGTTGCTACTAGATGAGTCTCCGCTCCCACTTCAGCAAACAACACACCCCCCCTCCAAAAGATCTCGGGGCGTGCATATGGTAGAACTGGATGTCCGGGCGGACGAATGAGACTTTCGACCACAACCAGAAGGGAAAAAACAACTCTACAGTTAGGCCAATCCTCAAGATAGGTAGTGTACCTTGGCAGTACCCTTCCGCCAAGCCAAAGGTTGAGGCTGGAGACATCTTTGAAGGCAAACCGCGACCTCTTCGCCTGGTCAGCAGCAGACATGCCTAGTATAGATCTTTCCTTTGTCTGTCATCGGCTAACGACAAAACAAGGTGCTAAACTGGTGGCGCAAAGAAGGCGTAAAATGTGGGCTCGCAAGACCAAGGAGGTCGCCTTGAAGGTAGCCGAGTTGCAAGAGGCGAGTTTCATCCGCGAAATCACCTACACCACGTGGTTGGCGAATGTTGTGCTGGTGAAGAAGCCATCTGGAAACTGGCGGATGTACGTGGACTACACGGATCTCAATAAGGTATGCCCTAAAGACCCTTATCCTCTTCCAAACTTTGACCATTTGGTGGATAATTCTTCAGGCTATCAGTACCTGTCCTTCATGGACGCATACTCCGGTTACAATCAGATCCCGATGTACCCTCCCGACCAAGAAAAAAGGGTACAATCAGATTCCGGTGTACCCTCCCGACCAGGAGAAAACAACGTTCATCACTGATCAGGCCGCCTACTGCTACACCGTCATGCCTTTTGGGTTGAAAAATGCTGGAGCGACATATCAAAGGATGACGAGCAAAGTGTTTGCCGGCCAGACTGGAGAACACATGGAAGTTTACATGGATGATATGATCGCCAAAAGCCTCCCCGGCGAAGATCATGTATCCATTTTGGAAAATTCTTTCAACAACTCCGCAAGTATAACATGAGGCTCAATCCAGAAAAATGTACTTTCGGAGTAGAGGCTGGCAAATTCCTTGGTTTTCTTCTGACTAGTCGAGGGATTGAGGCAAATCCATCCAAATGCCAGGTGATCATCGACATGAGGAGCCCCCGCACGGTCAAGGAGGTTCAACAGTTCAATGGGCGACTAGCTGCGTTGTCCAGGTTTTTCCCGTCCGCCGCCAAACATTCACTTCCCTTATTTCAGTTGTTGAAGAAGAGCAATAAGTTTGAATGGTCTGAGAGTTGCGAAGCGGCGTTCAACACTTTCAAACAATATTTGGCCGCCCCGCCTATTCTCTCTAAGACATTACCTGACGAGCTTTTGTATGTATATATGGCCGTGTCCGACGGAGCAGTTGCGGCCGTGCTGATACGAGAAACGGCAGAAGGTCAAAACCCGGTCTATTTCACAAGCAAGGCCCTAAGAGGTCCGTAGCTGAGGTATCAGAAGTTGGAAAAAGTGGCTTATGCATTGTTAATAGCCACGCGAAGGTTGCGCCAATACTTCCAATCTCATGCAACGATTGTCAGAACCAACCAGCTAATCAGGCAAATCTTGCATAAACCAGAGTTGGTTGGGTGAATGATCACGTGGTCAATAGAACTCTCACAATTTGACATCAATTTCGAACCTCGCACGACCATTAAGAGCGAGGTCTTATCTGATTTCGTGGCCGAGTTGGCCGTACCAGAGGGCGATCCAGAGCAGGTATGGACTATCTTTGTCGATGGATCTTCTAATCCGAGAGGCAATGGGGCTGGAATTCTGCTGGAAGATGGGCAAGGAGTAACCATTTAGCATTCCCTCACCTTCACATTTCCAACATCCAATAATCAGGCAGAGTATGAGGCTTGCATCGCCGGATTACAGCTAGCAAATGAAGTGGGCGCCCATAAGGTATTAATTTGCAGTGATTCCCAATTAGCTGTTTCCCAAATAATAGGTGCATATCAGACCAAGGATACCCTCCTCGGGAAATATCTGCTCAAAATAAAAGAGCTCATGGCTGACTTCGATGAAGCGACCATTCAGCATGTACCCCGTGAAAGCAACGCCCGGGCAGATATCTTGTCCAAGCTCGCTAGTACTAAATGCCTCAGGAACAATCGGTCCGTCGTCTAGGGAACAGTCTACCACCCAAGTGTCATGGCAGTGGAACAAGTGGAGATCCCAGACAACTGGATGGGCCCTTTCATCCGATACATCCTCCATGGTAACCTACCCTCCGACTCGAAGGAGAAGCAACGATGCCTCAGGTGTTCCTCTTGGTACACCCTGGTCCGGGGGACACTGTACCGACGGGGATTCACCGCCCCTTGCTTAAATGTCTTGGTCCGGAACGGGCGGATTACGTTCTTAGAGAGGTTTATGAAGGAAGTTGTGGGAACCATTTGGGCGCCGCCTCACTCACCAAGAAGGTATTACGTGCTGGGTACTACTGGCCCACAATGGAAAAGGACGCAACAGACCTCACTCGAAAATGCACTCGTTGCCAACTTTTCGCTGACCTTCACAAAGCCCCACCAGAAGAATTAACCACAGCACAAGCGCCTTGGCCTTTCTATAGGTGGGGTATGGACATTCTGGGGCCTTTCCCTCAAGCAACGAGACAATTGAAATTTTTGATAGTCGCCATAGATTACTTCATCAAATGGATAGAAGCAGAAGCATTAGCCACCATCACCTCAGCAAATATCCAAAAATTCACTTGGCGAAGCATAATCACTCGTTTCGGCATCTCGTCCGCCATAGTAACGGATAACGGCACTCAATTTGCCGATCGAAGGTTCCAAGAATTGATATCAGGCCTCCGCATCAAACAACACTTCACTTTAGTGGAGCATCCATAAACTAATGGGCAGGCCGAAGCAGCAAACAAGGTCATCGTGAAAGGGATAAAGAAGAGGCTGGACGAGTCAAAAGCGAATTGGCCAAATCAACTCCATCACGTACTATGGGCGTACCGAACCACTCCCCACTCTACGACCGGTGAGTCACCATTCAACTTTACATACGGCGCAGAGGCCATGATCCCGGTCGAGATAGGAGAACCTACCGGGCGAGTACTTCAGTTCAACGAGGGCGACAACCAATCTCTCCTCAGAAACAACCTTGACGAAGTGGAAGAAATCCAGGAAAGGGCTCGTTTGAGGGAAGAAATCATCAAAAAGAAAACCGCGGCAAAATTCAACTCTTCAATTATTCCCCGCCAGTTTCCCGAAGGAACTCTGGTATTAAGGAGAGCAGACATAGGACGGGTGAAAGGCAAGCTAGGACCTAACTAGGAAGGACCTTACCGCGTAACCAGCAAGATAGGCAAAGGGGCATACAAGCTTCAAGATTTGGCAGGAAAAAACATCCCCAGGACTTGGAACGCCGCCAAGCTCCGGATATTTTATGCCTAACCGACAACCCCATGCTCGGTTGGTCGTTCTTTTGTAATCTTTTCCACTTATATATGATAACGAGATATTATACTCTGTGATTGTTTTGAAGGATCATTTCCCAGCCTTGGTTTTTTACATTCACCCAAGGGGACGGTTTTCACCCCCTTGCCTGGTGCCATCCCACTCAATAGCTTCTTAGATTCACCCAAGGGGCCGGTCTTCGCCCCCCTTGCCTGGTGCCATCTCACTTAATGGTTGTTTACATTCACCCAAGGGGCCGGTCTTCGCCCCCCTTGCCTGGTGCCATCTCACTTAATGGTTTTTTACATTCACCCAAGGGGCCGGTCTTCGCCCCCCTTGCCTGGTGCCATCTCACTTAATGGTTTTTTACATTCACCCAAGGGGCCGGTCTTCGCCCCCCTTGCCTGGTGCCATCTCACTTAATGGTTTTTTACATTCACCCAAGGGGCCGGTTTTCGCCCCCTTGCCTGGTGCCATCCCACTTAATGATTTTCTACATTCACCCAAGGGGCCGGTTTTCACCCCCCTTGCCTGATGCAATCCCACTTAGTGGTTTTCTACAGTCACCCAAGGGGCCGGCTTGCACCCCCTTTGCCTGATGCATTCGCCTGGCTAAAGGCATTCAAATTCAGAATTAAATCCATCATACACTCAAAGTTGTTCATAAAGACAAAATCGTCCAGCAGTTGCATAAAGTCATTTTGCGTACAGAATTTAAACAAAAGGATTATCGCAAAGTTGTTCATTCATTAAAGGGAAACATGTTACAAGATACTTAAAGACAAAATTACAAAGTTCCCCCACCCTGACGAGGAAAAGGCATCAAAACTGGATCGTCGTTGTCATCCCCCACCAACAGGCGCCCATCTTCCACATAGGCACCTAGCTGCATCCAAGTCCAATCGGTGCTTTGAAAAGCCAGAGCCAGCTGGGACTGGGCACTCTCTCACGCGTCTACGGCAGCTTCGCCCACAAGCTTCTCCAGCTGCACTTTTTCAACTTCAACAGCTGCCCGTCCCTCCTCCAATTCCCGAACCCGGGTTTCCAGAGATGCCTTCTCCCCCCCAACTCCTGCACCTGCCCCAGAAGTGTGGCCTTTTCTTGTTCAGCAGCCTCAGCACGAGCTTTCCAAGTCGTAGCCTCCTCTTTTGCAAGACGAATGTCTTTATTCCGCCGATGAAGCGCTTCATCTTTGGCACGGACCGCCCCCTCAGATTCCATCACTTGGGCTGTAAGCTTTATTTTGTCACTTTCAAGAAAACCCACACGGGTTGACAAATCCGCTACCTGAGCCCTGGCGACCTCGCCCAGCTTGACCAACTCCCCCTTCTCGGCGGAATGAAGATCAATCATCTTCTGCTTCTCCGCCTCATGCAGAGCCCAGATTTTTGCCATCGCATCATCCGCGATCCGCGTCTCTAAAACCCCATCCGTCTCCAGGTACTTCTAGATGGAAACTATGAGGACATCATTCCCCTTCATGTTTTGCAGCAGGACAGGCAAGGGTAACTTGTCAAAGTCCTCCTTAGCATGGGCATTCAGAAGCGCCTGATCAATCACTTTGGGGACGCTTACAGGGGAAAAGCGACCTTGACTCCCCCTGGAACTTTTCTTCCTGCTTGGATCGGAGGAGCGACCGACATCCACTCCAGCTGATTGCCCAGAGGCAGGGATCGCCGACGTACCGACACTCTCTTCTACCCTCGTCGATGCAGACCGAGGAGTTCTAGTAGGATCAGCTGGGGGAACCGTTTCAGTAGATGCAGCAAGGGGCGAATCAGCAGCCCTTTGAACCAGCTCTTGATCCATCAAGCCCCCCACTCACTAGAGCTGGCTGCACAGTTGTTTGGTTGGGAGACCCCTCAATAGGGCAAGACACGGGGGACGTCGTTCTCTGACGTTTGGAAACAGCAGCATCTTTCTTAACCAGGGCGGCGACCCTCTTCAACAACATGCTTTTCTTCAGTTTCTCACTCATCTTGGCTTTTAGCTCGACTGCACAAAAGGAAGAAAATCATCAGTGACAGGATAAACAGGTACATAAAGCAAAGCAATAAAAGCAGTCAGCATCCGGCCCACCCACCAACAAAGTCCACTAAAGCCCCGCCCCCGTCACGGATGGCCGAACAGGGAAGAAGTCCCCCCTCGTCTATCTAGTAAGTCATAGTCTCGGCAGCTTTCGCCTCTTCCGGAGACAAATCTTCAGTCTCCACTAGATAGCTCTTGGAAGGGCGTTGATGGATGTCCCCTTTCCATGCAAAGGGAAATCGCGGCTAGCCAGATTTGCTAAGACACCAGTCGTTCCACGCCTTCCTGACATTCACCCTGAAATACCCGCCTTTCCACTTTTTTTCATTTGACGAAAACGGCGTGAATAGCCCCCGCCTGGGCCGAGATTGAAGACACGTCCACCCATGGCGGCCTTCCTTGTTTTCATCGGTCTTGGTGCGATGGTCAACGCGGAACATCCAGATGAACAACTTTAATGTGCAAGGGATGTCCGCCGTCCTGCACAAGATCTCAAAAGCCCGAATAAACCCCCATGAGTTTGGAGTCAGTTGGCTAGGAGCGATCTGAAGATGCGTCAGGATTTGCACGTCCCATTCCTCCAGGGGGAGGCGAACCCCCATGCGCCGGCAGTACGCCTTATAAAGGAAGAAGGTATACTTATCGTTCTTCTCCTCTGAAAAGTTATAGCAGACCCTTTCCCCTGACCTAGGGGCGTTGACCTTGAAACCATGGAAAGAGTTTTTAGCCACATGTATGTTGAGGGGAGTCCCGTAGGGGAACATGCTAGGAGTACCGAGCACCTTCCTATCGACCCACCAGTAGCGGGAATCCTCCCCGGCCATTTCCGCCGGAATAGAAAACTGATGAGCCTTGGCCTTATACGTCCTCGTCATCATGAACCTATCATCATAAGACTCAGACTCAGAGCCGTCACTCAAAATGAACCCATACTTGGCACGAAGTGAGGCCAAGTAATCGTCGGCACCTCTCCCTGTGGGGGGGGGGACGATGCTCAACGGCTCGGGAACCTCCACCAATGCACAAGACGAGGGCGGCGGTTTTTGGAAACACGGTGGAGGTCCAGAAAGGTTCTCCACGTCAGAATCGGATTCATAATCGCAAATGTAAACCATGACAAACGAGTGTTACCTGGATTAGAAGGAGAGGTTGAGAAGAGGAAGAATCTCGAAGAAGATCACGCTGGGAACAAAGAAATCGTGGAAAGGATTCAGGAGGTTTGGAAACACGTAAAAGAGGAAAAGCCACGAGACACCCTCAATTTATAGAAGAACCTGGACCACAGGCCCAGTGGCCAGGCCCATCCATTTCCTCATCAGGACCGTAGAAAAACACTCAAGTGCAATCCAACGGAAACCCGAAAAACAAGGAAAATTCGGCGGAAACCAAAGGTCATGCCACGTGCTGGCATTTGAATGACCAGCGGTCACTCCCACGACACGACAAAGTTTGGCGGACGTCAAGGGTCACAGCAGATAATGATGAAACGTCCCACCCCAACTGATACGTTACCCAAGGTCATTAATTCCTACCACGTGGCACGAGGAACCGAAGGGACACGTCACGAAATCTCATACAAAAAGCACCTAGTTGCTCAAGTTAGATCAACACGCCCAGTTAGGAAATCACCAGGTCGAGGGGCGTCTCTAACAATACTCGCCTGGCGCCCTGGCAAGGAAGGTTAACGCCCCTCAATCTCAGGTCGCCAAATCTCATACGGCCAGACCACCCTGAAAGAGGTCGTTTGACGATCATTAGAGTCTCCCAACATGCTCGCCCAGCATCCTGGCAGACTGGGGGCAACTGTTCCACCACAAGTAATCCAAGTCGTGCGAGGCTCGTGTAGAGTCTCCCAACATGCTCGCCCAGCATCCTGGCAGACTGGGGGCAACTGTTCCACCACAAGTAATCCAAGTCGTGCGAGGCTCGTGTAGAGTCTCCCAACATGCTCGCCCAGCATCCTGGCAGACTGGGGGCAATTGTTCCTACTCGGCGAGTCAAAGATCCGCATGCTTGGTCGCCGAGGTATGTCCCGCGTGCTTGGCCCACCAGAGTTGACCTTAGAGACATCCCCTGGCATGCCATCTGTACCTCACCAACCCACATGCCAGCACGACAGACTGATTGCAGAACGGCTACCAAACCAACCACAGACTAAAAGACAAGAGTGGCACAGAGTACGGTCCTGGCAAACCACCTGACACGGGAAAAGCAACCCCCGACAATACCCTTGGTCGGCCACGTGTTGCACTACCTGCCAAGAGCCCAAAGTCAGCTCTCCCCTCTATAAATAGGAGTCTCTACCAACAGGAAGTATCTCAATCTCTCTATTCTCTAGCATTACTCATTCTATTACTTTCTACCTTCATATTCTCATACTCCCATACACTTAACACCGAGTTCATGCACTGACTTGATCGCCGAGAACCTTTTCAGGTACCTCCACCGGCGGGTCCAGCTCTTCTACATCATCTTGCTACTTTGACGTCCTTCCTCTTCTCCCTCCTCAGCAACTGATCAACTATTGTTCCATACCTTTGTGTTCTAGGAAAGAACAATGCCTTTTCAAAAACAAACAGTACCCTATCATGGTCAAATCAAATCAATAAAGAAAAAGATAGATGAGATAAAAGAATCAATAATTATGTAGGACTCACATGCTCTTACACTCTCCATTGCTTTAGTTTCTTTTTATCTCTCTCATTATTTTGTTCAACTTATATTTTGATTTATTTCTTCAGATTTGTAGTCAAGCTTTAACATGTTTCACAAACTTTAAAAAATAATTTAATATGTTTTTCAAGTAAAAATAATGGTAGATTATATGTTAAAAAGATCGTATTTGGAGCTGCATGTTATATTTTGCTACATAATTTTTTTATTCTAAAATATATCCCCTTTTTTATCATAATTTAAATGGTGAATAAATATTAATATATACAAAATATTTTATACTCATTCTCCTAATTTATTAGGTAAAAGTGGTTCTGTTTATACAACATAAATACAAAACTCTGAAATGGATTTAAGCAAACATCCAAATATAAATAAATTCGGCTTGTAATTGAATAACTACAATCTATTTTTTGATGTTATATCAAACACACTACTTTTACTTGGAGAATACATAATATTTTACTCTATTTGTTCCATTATAAGTATTAGCCTGTATTTTTGAAAAATTCCAGTTATATGTTCCTTTACTCCACCACATTGACTCTGACATAATTGTAGTACTTGCATATATATTCTTCTCTTATTATTGTAGTACATGCATATATTTTTCCAATGGAAATATTGGCCACATTATTGATAGGACATAATTAATTATTTCATTATACAATGCTTACAAATCTTTCTTGGACAATCATTTGGTGTCAATTTTGATATTACTAGGAGATAAAATCGGCTAAGTATTAATCAACATTTATTGGGAGGGACAATCACATGCACCCATAAGGGATTAGTTCCTTACCCATTTAGTGAGCGGATACTCTAGTAGTACAAAAAAATCATGATTGTTTCATCCCGGTTATCTGAGCGTCCTAACTACTCAAGGGTAATTGTATACCCGACCAAGCAATGTTGAGTATGACCGGTCAAGGAGCTTGTCTGGAAACCAACCCCTTCATTAGCGGATACTCCAGGTCGAGTCTAGGACCACTTCCCGCCTGACACGTTGCCAACAACTTACTGCCACGCCACCTTACAATCTCACCTATCCTTCTGCCACACGACAAGAGTAGAGTGCAATATGGTTGTCAGGCATACCACAAGCTACAAGTCAACTATGTACAGAGTACGACCCTGCCAAAGCTGCTTGGCATGCAAAAAACAGCCCCCGACAACTCAGAATGGTCGGTCATGCAAAAGTACTCTCCAAATTCACGTCACCCATCTTAACCACTATAAATAAGGGTCTCATCCAATAGGAAGTATCACTTTATCGTTATCATTGAATCCATCATCACTTGTTATTACTATTCTCTACTTACTTCTCGTATCTCATTTATTGCTCTCGGACATTACCTCTATAGTCTTACTGACTTGATCGTCAGAGAATCTTTTCTGGTACCTCAACCAGCGGGTTCAAGTCAGCTCCATCCAGATTCCTGAAGAGCTCCAACCCGGATACTCAAGATCTCATACCTGAACATCCAGTCCGACCAAACCATTCATCCACAAAAGAACATTGGCGCCATCTATGGCTAACCTACACCATGGTAACCAATAGAAATCTCATAAACCCTACCAACCACATAGAACCAGCACCCACAAACATGTCTCCTAACCATCATACACCCTACGTTCATCCATCATCCCAAGTACAACCCTCACAATACAGTAGGCGCAACCGCCACACTATTCCAGAACAACCTCCGCCCACGACCAAACAACTATTGCAAATCATAGAAAGGTAGGAGAAGATAATCTAGTAGCAAGCAGACCTGGTGGAGGAACTCCACCAACCCATCAAGGAATCCAACCACTGACCCTCACGACCGGTCACCCTAGCACACACTGTTGAATCAACTGGTGAATCACATCCAATCTACAACCCACCCATGCAAACAAAACCACAAACAACTCTTACATCTCCGACCATAACGTCTGCAGGGCCTAACATCCCTTCACTAACAAGATTATATATTAGCCCCTGCCAAAAGACTTGGCCCGCCTAACTAACATTGACCAATATAATGGTACCTCTGACCCCCAAGATCACCTCGACACTTTTGAGGCATCTATGCACTTCCATGGTGCAATGGATCCTATCATGTGTGGGGCTTTCCCACTAACTTTAAAGCGCACTTCTCTCCTATGGTTCACTCGGCTAACACCCAACAACATCGATTAGTGGTCCACTTTGGCCAACCAATTCAACATCCACTTCACAACCAACAAAGAACAACCAATGTCTTCCTACACTTTGTCCGGGATTTGGTAAGGTTCGCACGAGTCTATCCGTACATACTTCGACAGATTCAATGTCGAGGCTATGAAGGTCTAAATGTTAAGCCTGGAAGTGGTCGTCCATGTATTGGTCATGGGTCTCAAGGATGAACTTTTAAGGACATAGCTAGCCAAGTATACTGATCTCACGATGGACGACCTCCGATCCAAGGCCAACAATTTATCAACTTGGAAGAAACCCACACCGCTCAATCACTCGACAAGCACCATACACACAACACATCACAAGAAACCAAACGAAAAAAGTTTCACGACCACCCAAGATGTGAACCCCCAAGGATACCTTACAAACCTAAATACATGACTTACACCCTTCTAAATGTCAGCTGCTCCAGAATTTTACAAGAAGTCATGGCCACCCACCTAGTTCAGCTCCTCAAGCCTAATCCAAACATTAAGGTGGGGCCGCAGGATTGAACAATGTAATGTGAATACCACAACACATTTGGCCACATGACCAACGATTGCACCCAGTTACAAGATACCATTGAAGACCTCACACAAGTCGGTCACCTACAACACTTTATTGTAGGAATAACACATCAAAGGCAAACGCCCCTGGCACGCCGACTCAGCCCTCCGAGGAGACACTCCGCTACAAAACACCAACAAGGACAATCTCCAAGTCGGGGATGACAGATAGATATCAGTCGAACAACTGAAGGTATAGGAGCGCGGTTGATATTAAAACCATCTCTAGAGGGTTTTCCGTGGGAGGCACTTCAAGGTCACCTCAAAAGCAATATGTACGTGAATTTATTTAGGTAACCGCCAAGAATTCTCAATTCAATAGACATGCTCCCCATCTCCTTCAACAATCATAATTATGAGGGCGTCGTCCGGGAACATGATGATCCCCTAGTCATCACCACCAAGTTGAATAACAAAAAGGTCGGCAAACTCTTCGTTGAGCAAGGGGGTTCTACTGACAACATGTTCCATGACTTATTTGAGAAGATAGAGCTGAGCGACCGTGACCTACTACTGTATGATGGACATTTGGTCAGTTTCACAGGGCAAGGCATAACTCTGCGAGGATATGTAGATGTACGGTTGACCGTTGGCGACCAACCTCTTAGTAGAACAATCCAAACGAAGTGCTTGGTTATAAACTGTCACTCAGTATACAATGATATCATGGGCCGACCAACACTAAACCATCTTGAGATTGTGGTTTCCACCCCATACTTGTGTAGGAAATTTCTCTCTCCCAACCTCCGGGAATGCATCGTTCGTAGAAGCCATCATTTTGCTCAGAGCTATTATCAAATGAGCCTCTATGGTTTCCCGACAACAACAAAAGACCAACCCGCAACGAAAATAAGAAAGGGAGTGTACACTATGGCAGTGGGCAATCCAAATATAAGGGAGAAGCTCCTAGGTTGTGCACCTCTTTCAGCGGCCGACAAATCATTTGGCCCCTTCACTCAAGCTCCCCCACCCACCTAAATTGACTACCTATAGTAGTAGCACACATGTGTTACATCAGCCCAAGCATCAAGAACCCGAAGTTGTTTTCCTTTTGTACCTCCAAGTGTAATGTCAGCCTACTCATGGTCAGACAGCCCCTGTAAGACACAAAACAAATATATGTTAACAAGAAATTATTGATTTCACATTTTATCGTAAGGAACAACTTAACATTAACACCACTCAAGGCGCAGACCATGTCCCCATTGGACGGCGGTCAACTAATCATCTCAAGGAGCGGACCATGTCCCCATTAGTCGACAAACCAACATTAATACCCCTCAAGGCGTGGACCATGTCCCTCTTGTTTTGTAATTTCCAATTTTTTGATAAATTTTCGTAATTTTTTGTGACGGAAAGTTTTTGAGCTACTGTAGTTGATGTGACGGGAAGTTTCGTATTTTTTGAGTGTTAGTCTTGATTTAGGCTAAATCGTAGTTGAGTGCTTTTGGTTGCGCCATTGGCTTCGAAATATTATTTCGAGTCAAGATAGACATCAAGTTTGTCTAGAACGCATTTCTAAATATTTTTCACTCCGAATTCCATGTTTTGAAGTTCTAACCGTAAACCGACATCGGGAGATTTTTAATAACCGACTGAGTATTAGAAGAAAATACTCGGACATGGTTTAATTGTGAATGTTTTTCCAAATAGGTCAAATCACTTTCATGAGTGAAGCTTGCTTGTCACAAAAGCAAAAGAAAACATCTCTTACACAAAATTCCTTAAATCATTCATGTACCTCTTACACGATCCACTTTTTGGAAAAACCTTTGGTCTTTACCCTTCCCAAATGTGATTTCTTGTCCTTAAAAGCCAACACCAAGCTTAGAGAAAAACCCTTGACATTTTTGAAAGTGCAATGTGTCAAGAGAGCACTTATGCTTGCCTATGTTTTGATGAAGACAAAGGACTTAGTAAAAGCTTAAAGACAACTCAACAAATCAACATGCCAAAGATTCAAAAGCTTCATGTCTAGACTAGAGTCTTAGATGTGTCTTAGTTATTGAGACATGAGACATCATATCTCAATATCATTTAACCTATATGCAAATTTCACAAAGTCTAAAAACTACCATATCATTTACATGAGACATGCCATCTAGTTTACTATATATTCATGCATTAATCATACATGTTATTTGTGCATTTTAGGCATAACATAAAGGTAAAACATGTTAGTTGATAATCATAACATATATGTAGTTTACCAATTAATATCTTAACTGAAAATATGCTAGTTAATCGATTAAGTGCAGCTTTAATCGATTAACGCGAAAACAGTTTTTAACAGTTTCAACAGATAACTGAAAAACAAATTTCAGTTAATCTCTAACAGGCCGTTAATCGATTAACATGCAACATAATCGATTAACTAGGTGAAAAACAGTTTTTCTATATAAACTGTTTTTTAACAGATTTCATATACGATTTTATACATTCATACGTTCATATTAGAATTGCTAAGTTGTGTATGTTCATGTTCATGTATATCATATAGGCAGAGGGAATTGCATGTGAGATTAGAGTGAGATATTATTATGCTTAGGATTAACATGTCATCCATTGTATATTATCAAATGTGTTCTTCATCCTATCTTGTTCTTGCATGATTCTTTCACTATTGTTTAGAGATTTCTTAAGGGTAGAAATTACATGTTCTTCATGATTTTCATCTTATACATATTCATAGTAATTGTGAGATTTGTATAGGGTCTATAGCTTGTTCTTTCTTGTAATATTCGAGCTATTTTAATGCTTCACATTACTCTAATTTTTTTGTGTTGTTTGTGTAACAAGGGAAGTTGTCTCTTGGTGTCGTACTACCAAAGAGATTAGAGAGTCTTCACAAAGACTTGAAGGTCTTGAGTTTAGAGCATACTCTTGGCTGGGGCTGGATCATAAGGAAGGGAGCGTTCAAGGTCTTGTAATTGGAAGTGTGTTTGTAAGACACATTGGTTTCAATTTTAGTGAAGAAAAATCTCCCGGATCAGAGGGGAGGACTGGATGTAGTTTTGTAGTGGACTGCAAAACGAATCAGTATAAAAACCTTGTTGCAGGTTGTTTCTTTCCCTTATCTCTTTACTGTTTTTAGAAATTTTAATTGCCTATTGTAGCTGCTATTTTTAATCTAGCATTACTGCCAAATAAAGATCATTTGTGTTCAAATATATCTGCTATATCAATTCTGTATAATCTGTAATTGGTTTTGTAATTTAGCCAGTCAGCAACTGCTAATTCTGTGTGACTTAATCGATTAAGTCATAGCTTTAATCGATTAACTGGGCAAGTTTCTAGAATAGGGCTTTGGTGCAAATAACTGTAAGTGGGAATTGCGATACCTATTCA
>NC_032025.1:8145774-8165264 GCF_001865875.1 Lupinus angustifolius | reverse complement strand
CCCATTCTAGGTGTATTTTGTCACTGATACCCTTCCACTCTTCTTCACTTTTGAATTTCTAAGAACTTCAAGATAGTTCTTCATTTTTGATTTCTTCATCTCTTAAGATCTAACCATTAGATGTTTATGAAATTTTAGTATGATATTTATATGTATGTTATGAACATTTTCAACTGTTAAAATTTTTCAAATAATCTTCCTATATCTTTTTATGCTCAAAACTCTATATATGTGCTTTCTTGAACTTAGAAAGTTGTTTTTGAAACCATGAACTCTTTCTTGTTCATGAGGCTATTTTTAGTGTTTAAAAGTATGTATTTTGTTTATTTCAGTGAAAGGGGGTGATTATGAAATCAAAGAAACCTTTAAGGAGTTTTGAACCATGTAAAGTTTGAATCTTTTCACTTATTTTTTTGGCTTGAGAAAACATAGCCTTGGACAAGATAGAAAGTATTTATTTTGCCCTGTTTCTAAGTTAGATGTTTATAAGTTGGATGAGTTTTGTTGAAAAGATGGTTCATTGTTGTTAATTACTATGAAACGAACACCTATTAATCTTTGTGGTTATGTTTAGAGGTGTTGACATGATCGTGAAACTTGTTGAATCTACCTTAGTTAATTTACTTTAAAATAGTAAGTTTAACAAAGGATATTTTGGTTTAAAAATGCTAACTTTATTATGTTATTCATGACTATGAAACCAACACCTATTAACCTTTGTGGTTATGTTTGGAGGTGTTGAAATGATCATGGAACTTGTAAAATCTACGTTAGTTAACTTACTTTAAAGTGGTAAGACTAACAAAGGATATCTTGATTTAAAATGTTATTTTAAGTATGAGATCAATACTATCAACACTTGTGGTTGTATTAGAAAAGGATGTGTTGAAATGACCATGGAAAGCTATTATACAAAATATAAAATATACTTAAGATGACTTGCTTTAAAGTAGTAAGATCAACTCAGAAGATATTGATTCAAAAGTATGGACTTGATTAAGAAACTTACCTCAAAGTGGTGAGTATGACCTAAAAAGTCTCCATGAAAATATAAATCTATGCAGTGATAAAAGTATAAAAATAGTGAACAAGACATTCGAGGATAAAGAATGGTTCAAGAATAAATCTTGGACCGGATGGATGAAAGCGATTGAGTTCATAAATGGGTTAAAATGATGTATTTACCTTAGGGTTATCATGTAAAAATTTAAGTCGCAAATCACTAACTTATTTTTGTGTTTAGTTTCGAAGCTTTCGAAGTCGGATAACCTACCCATTCACACGTAAAGGGAATCAATCACTCAAGAACCTATGGTGAAGGAGAATACATTGTAACATAGTAGTGTCTGAATATGACAACTGGATCTCCTAAACTATCTCAAAAGTTTGGAGTTATATTTGTGTATAAAGAAACCCGTACTTAATCAAATATTTGCATGCCTGGATTAAGTATGGATAATTTGTTAATTTGTATGCCTTAGGATAGATTAAAATATCAAGTAATATGATAGTTAACCACGTAGGAACATCACTCGAAAAACTAAAATGCATAGGGATCGAAAACAGTGGAGATATTCGATCTGGTGGCCCAAAAGGGCAAGGAAGTGGTCCTGGCCACTGGACCACCCTCGCCTAGGGCCAGACAAAATGTGTGGCCTGTTCTGGGCGAGGGCCAGACAACATGTTTGGCTTGTTCTGGGCAATTTTGGGCGCCCGGGCGGCAATACATCGCCCGAGCGTGGACCAGACAGTGATTTCGGCCAGTTTTTGGTGGATTTGTCGCTTGTGTGATAGTCCCATGTTTAGGCAAGAGCTAGGTAGATATTTGAGTTTGTTTTGATGAATTTGACGCTTGAGCGACAGTCTCTCGTTTGGGCGAGAGACAGACAATAATTTTGACTGTTTTTTATTGATTTATTTCTTAAGCAATAGCCCTAGCTTGGGTGAGAAGTGTATTTCATATTTGGGAGAGACTATGGCACAAGCGAGGAGTTCAGTGCCTAAATCAACAAACTTATACAATTACTTTTGTTCTTGCGCCTTATTAGGAAAGGTTTTGCGACGGTGATGTCGTGATTAGGGAAATGACCAAAAAAAGATTACATGATACTATGCAACAAAGTCGTCTGACCATAAGAGGCTTGGACATGTGGTCATCCAGGGTATTTCAGCGATGGTTCGTAGTGGTAGGGATGTTATTCTTCTAGTATGTGATGACATAAGATCAGATCCCACAAGAAGCATTCATTTATGAGATGTCTTAGGTTGGGCCATACATGTAAAAGAATGATTAAAAGATTTAATCGACAAACTTCAGTTAGTGTGCATACTCATTATTGATTATGAAGTAGGGGAGAGGAAATTTATAGGAGACGAACGAGCCTCGTGATGTTGAGAGGGATGGCGATGATAATGATTCGTCAACAAACTCTTGAGGGAGAGTCTAGGTGAGACGAGTCCCTTGTATTCCTGGATGAGGTATTCTGTTGGATCAGACAGTTCTCACAGCGCAAACTAGACAATCTCTAACAACCCCTCTATGCAATCAGGATCGATGAGAGGGATGCCCAAAAAGTGTTTGATACGACACCATCCTGAAATGGAAAGTTCTTTGGAACAGATCGATCATATATCCCTGCAAGGAATAATTTGGTACATTAATTTGGCTTGTTATGGGACCTGTACTCTCGGTTATTTCCGAATAGTTTATTGGGAGGATATTGGTGTAAGGATGGATGAAATAAACATAGCATTCATACATTGAGCTCGTGGATATTGATCATCATGGTTTGAGTTATAACATCATTCATCATTTGCATTTATGTATGTGATGTATATTGTGCATATTATGCATGTCTGTCTGGATGTGATATTTTATGTAATTCTACACCGTCAATGAATAATATTCATTAGATGTCTTACTCCCTTTTGCTTTTGTGACTTGGCATTGACGAGTTCTTTAGAGTATCAAACTACTAATCTGCCAAAAAAATGTGGGATACTCTAGAGACTACACATGAAGGAATTGAGGATGTAAAAAGGTTGAGACTCATCACTCTTTCCCAAGAATACGAAATGTTTTGTATGAAACCTGGAGAGAAAGTTCTGGATCTTCAAAAGAGGTTTACACACCTCACAAATCACCTTATTGCACTTTGTAAGGTACTATCAAATTATGACTTGAACTTGAAGGTTCTAAGATCACTCACCAGAACGTGGCAACCCAAGGTAACAATCATTTCTGAAAATAAAAGTTTATCAAAAATATCTTTCGCTGCTTTGTTTGGTAAATTGCAGGAACCTGAACTAGAATTCAACCAACCTGACCAACATGAAGAGGAAGAGAAGAAAAAGAAGAATATCTCTCTCAAGGCGAAAGTAGACAAATACGAATCATCAGAATATGAATCTGAGAAGGAAGAGATGAAAGACATGAGTCTTCTTGTAAAGAAGTTCAGCAAGTTCCTTAAAAGGAACAAGGGTGCTAAAACTGGACAAATGAGGAAATTCACCAAGAATAATGACGCCTCCACTTCAAACCAAAACTTCACATGCTTTGAATGTGATAAGCCTGATCATATGAAGATGGACTGTCCAAACCTGAAAAAGAATTCTTTCAAAGGGAATATTGAAATGAGGAATGGATGGAGAGCCTATATTGCTTGGGAAGACAATGATACTAGTTCCGCCTCTAAACAAGAAAATGAAGAATACGCACATCTCTCTTTAATGGCATCTCATCATTCTGATAATGAAGAGGTAAACAACACTAAATTACATTTTTATGAATTACAAACTCCATTTTATGACTTGCATGATGAATATGTCAAACTCACAAAAATGTTTCTAAAACAAAAAACACTGAATTAGATGCATTTAGAAACAAACCCACGTCATCTTCATGTCAAAACTACATTACTCTTGAAAATAAAGTTTCAACATTAAGTCTTGAACTTAATAAGCTAAACAAGAGTAGTAAAAGTCTGGAAAAGATCATTAATGATCAAAGACACTCAATAAACCGAAGATGTCTTGGTTATTCAATATCTAAGAAACAAAGTGACTCAATAAAGATAAACTTTCAAAAACAAAGTATCCATGCATTTGAACATAGTAACGATAAATCTAGGATACGTAACCATCAACCCATATGTACATATTATAAATACCATGGACATACACCAAATACTTGCATGATTAGAAAATATAGTGTACCCCTAGGTCATTACAGATGGGTTGAGAAAGGTACTAACCATATAGGACCTAAAGAATTTTGGGTACCTAATAAAACTTAACCTGCTTTGCAGGATAATTTGAGAGCCGCTTGCAACTTATGGTACTTGGACAGCGGCTGCTCAAAGCAAATGATGGACGATAGAAATAAGTTCTTTGTCCTTAATCCAAGGGACAAAGGCTATGTTACATATGGTGATAACAACAAAAGGAAAAATACTTGGAGTTGGTAGGATTGGCAAGCCATCCTCAACAACTATAAAAGGTGTATTGTATATTGAAGGACTCAAGAACAACCTACTAATCATAAGTCAATTATGTGACAAAGGCTTTCATGTGGCATTCTACACGGATAAGTGCATCATCGAAGAAACCATGTGCTTCGAATAGAGTCCAAGTGCTTATGTGACAAAGGCTTTCATGTGGCATTCTTAAGAACTCAGAATAGAGTCCAAGTATATCTCATGTGGCATTCTACACGGATAAGTGCATTCAAAGCCCTAAGCATTTATGCTAAAAGAGTTCAAAATGAAAAATCACTAAAAATCACTGCTATAAGAAGTGGTCATGGGGGAGAATTACAAAACTCTTCATTTGAAGAATTTTGTGATGATCTTGATATCAATCACAATTTTTCTACTCCAAGAACACCACAAAAAAATGGTCTTGTAGAGAGAAAGAACTGGTCTTTAGAAGAACTGGCTTATACAATGTTAAATGAAACTAACCTCCCAAAATATTTCAGGGCTGATGCAGTAAGTACTGCATATAATGTTTCAAACCGAGTTCTCGTGAGACCAATTTTTAACAAAACCCCCTATGAACTCTTTAAAGGTAGAAAACCAAATATTTCTCATTTGCATGTTTTTGGTTGTAAACTCTTTGTTTTAAATAATGGTAAAGATAACTTAGGCATGTTTGATGCAAAAGCTGATGAAGGTATCTTCCTAGGCTACTCTCTTATGAGTAAAGCATATACAATTTTTAATAAAAGAACTCTAGTCATGGAAGAATATGTTCATGCATCTTTTGATGAAATCAATCATGTGATAAAGGATGGGTTAACTCTTGATGAATAGGACTTGCCAAGTTCCCCTTCTAATGAAAAGTCTATTATTGATTCTACAACTAAGTCTGAGCATTTGAAAATGGATGATAATCTATCCTCTCAAGAAGAGTATATTCACTCTGATTTACCAAAAGAATGGAGAACTCATCGAGATCATCCTATTGACAACGTTATTGGCGACACAAGTAAGGGTGTCACTACCCGTTTAAAGCTGAATGATGTTTTTTTGCATAATTTTTCAACTGCACTTAACTCTTGATTTTGCAGAAAAATGGCCATACTTTTAAGTCAACTAATTCACCGCCCTCTTAGTTGCAATCTTAGTCTTACATGATGACGACAACGACGAGTGCGTGGAGCTAGTGGACATAGAGGATTTTATAGAGGTGATAGACCTCTCCTTGGACTATGAGATAGAGCATCCCTACTAGTGATGGAGTTGGCATTTAGGCGCCATTGGTTGTTTTCTTTGGCTTTTAAGTAGGAGGCACTTGTGTAGGGTATTTTGAGTAGTTTTATTTGGGCGACGATCAGAATTTCGCCTTGTATTTTATGCTAAAGTTTCATTCTATTTTAATGAAGAACTATTCAAAGTTATGTTGGGTTGTTTTTTATTACCATTAGGTAACAATTATTAACTTTCCGCAATTTATGTTACTTAAAGTGATGTCCAAAAAATGAAACACATATAAGGAAAATAATTTTATATTACATTATTAAAAAAATTACCCATTTTTGAGCAATATGTTTGGAGTAATTTTCGGGGCGTTACATGGACCATGTCCCCTTGGACGATGATCAACTAGTCATCCCAAGGAGCGGACAATGTACCCCTTGGACGATGGACAACTAATCATCCCAAGGAGCGGACCATGTCCCCTTGGTCAACAAATCAACATTAATACCTCTCAAGGTGCGGACCACGTCCCCCTTCGATGCCGGTCAACTAATCATCCCAAGGAGCGGACCTTGTCCCCTGACCAGTGACTCAACTTCAAATACCCCTCAAAGTGTAGACTATGTCCCCATTCAACAGTGGGTGAGTAGTCACCCAAGGCATGGAATTTCTTCGCCTTGGTGAGATTTACATTTAGGCCACTCAACTTGGTCGAACTCAAATTTAACACGGAAAACATCACTACCTCTAAGTTCATTTTTATCTATCACTAACCCTTCCATATTGACATCATCTTGTTTCTATTACTTATGTCCTCAATCAAGATCAATGATATTACTCCTCCAAGTTGAGCTGGTATTATTATCTGCAAGGTGTTCACATTCAACCTCTTTGAGCTACCCCGACCAAGACTAATTTACTCAAGGATTCAATTACTTGTGCTGTTAATACATCTGGTCAAGATCGTTCTATCCGACCGATTGGTTATCCCCCAACCAAGAAAGCACTCAAATTTCTAAGTCAGACACTGATTAAAAGAGTTATATCCGACCATTATGTCTTTGATTTTTAATTATTATCTGAAGCACAAAGAACGACCAATTTCACATTGGTGATAAAAATAGTTGAAACAAGCCTATTAATGAGGTCGTTTCAGGTCAAGAGTACCTTACCAACAATAATAGACTTCTCACAATGCATAAAGTAAAAGACAATAAACCAAGTAAGAAAAAGAAAAATTCATTGATGAAAAGGAAACTATAAGAAAAGGAAATCCAACAATAGAGCTATCCTCCTCCCGGGACCAATATGTTATCCCCCTTCCCGGGACCTACAGCTTCACAAACGCGTTGTCCCATACAATGTACGCCGACTATGCTATCAAGTTGGAAAAGGAATCTTGCTCCGTCGCCAGCCCATCCCTCTCTAGCCTGAGGACAACCACCTCTTATTCAGGCAGGCAATCTCCTCCCAGACTTGGTTATGGGAGTCCTGGGCTGCCAACCCTTGCTCACCCGACAACTTCAGCTTATCATTAAGCTGACGGATCTCGCCCTTGATCTCCTCATAATGTACCATCAAACTAGCCATCTCATTTTGATAATCAACTAATTCCTGTTGGGCAGTCAGGACGACACGGTAGGCTTCCTCGTACCGGTGGGTCAGGCCGCACAGCTCCTGGCAAGACGCCATTATCTAGGCCTCTAGCCCCTTTACTTCTACCACATGGAATTACACCACCTACTGCTGCTCTACAGAATGGCGATCCTAGATAGCCTACATTGCCTTGCCCCCTAGTCGCTCAGCTATTGTGGCCTCGCCTTCCAACTACTCAGTCATTGACGATGCCATAATGGAGGTCGCCTAGACTTGCCTCATCATGTCCCAGACATACGATGCATCAAAGACAACCTTCACTTCATCGGGCACCAGGTTGATCACGTCCGCTTGCGGCATGGAGTATCTAGCAAGTGGTCGACCCTTCATACTTGGGCGCTTCCCTATCCCTAAAGTGTGGCGGATAGCACGAGGAGGGACGATGATGTTGGGCTCTACAAGCACCTCCCGCTCGATCAGAGGTTCTGATGCAAAAACGACCATGATAGGGACCGCGGGAATAGTTAGAGCTGATTGGAAGAAGGAGGAGGAGGAGGTGGAAGATCTGCTACTTGGTCATTCAGAGAAGTTGAGCTGCCCCCGGATTGACTTGAGGATGGAAGGGGTGAGCTTGTCTGAGCTCGTTTCTCTGGCCCTGATCACTAGATGATCTGGCTCAACAATCGATTCTTCTCCAAATGGTCGACCATAGTAGTTGCAAAAAAGAGAAGAGGATGAGTACGTAACCAAAAACTTATAAATTGCATATAGAACAAGGCGATGTTCAAAGGCCAGGTCGCCTTTGGACAGGTCCGAACAGGATAGCGTCGAGCCACTGTCGACCCATGCCAATATTACCCAGGTCGCCTCAATCTATGGGCCCTCAAGGCTCTTAAAGGCATAACTGATCCTTTTGGTCAACGTTTGATGGAGGTCGCCCTCCCTGGGATCCATAGGGCTACTGGTGGGATGCTCCCTAGATTTTAACCTAATAGTACCCAGCCTTCTAGCTTTTGGTAGGGGTGGAACAAGGCGTGCTTGTTCTTCGACTAGAGGCGAGTCCACCCGCGACGTCTGATCCTCTCTTCATCCGGGTTTGTGCTATGGGTTACCGAGAACATCCAGAAAAACAGGAAAACAAATGGTTTTTGAGCCCGATCTTCCAAGTGTAGTTGAGATAAGGCAACCCCCAAATGGTTTAGCACATCCACGTACAACTTATCTAGATATATTCTAAGCTCGATCTTCCAGGTGTAGTATTCATACATAAAGAAACTGTACTTGCCCCCCCCCCTGATGCACATAAAGATCGTGGCAGACCCAATCTTTAGAAGACGAAGCGTGTAGTTGAGTACAATTCGACGCACGTGCTAGCACGACAATATTAGGCATCACTTTCTCAGGAAAATAGCTGGTGGTATACAGCACTTCCCAGTCAACCCACCAATTGTGGGAATCAGGGCCATCCATATCCTCAGGGATCAGAAACCTATCTGCCCTTCCCATGTATGATCTTGACATCTGCAACCTATTACTAGAAGAAACATCGGATTCTGAACTAGATTCCCTATCCACGACCAAACGCTGCTTCCTCGGAAATGTTGTCCAGTCCATCCCTACAACATATTTTCCTATCAACCTCCAGCGCCAACGGGCCACCAGGGTCGGAAGTGTTAGATCACTCGCTCCTCTCTAGGCGAGTCGATCCCTAGAATGGGATGATCATGAGACGAAATTGGGCGAAGACCCGAACAAAACCTCCACCTCATTGGAACTAGACTCCAGGTCGGTAATAAGGACCATGACTATGAAAGGAAAAAGGAAAGATAAGTTACCTAGAAAGAATTTTTAAAGGAGTTGAAAGAACAAACGAGGTTGATTGGCAACATAGTAGTTTTGTTAGCAGAGGATTCAAAAAGAAAAGTGAAAAAAATGGAGAAGGATCCCCCTTATTTGCAAGCAAAGTTGGGTCAAGACCACCCCTCGTAACCCAACTCAAAACACATCCTACACGTTCAAAAGACACTCAAGTGTGATCCAACAACGATCTAGGAACCAAGACAAAAGAACGACAAGAAATGAACTGCCAAAGCACACTCGAGTACTTTGCACCGAAAAACGGTCTGATAACCAAAAAGCAGTAATGATGGTCATCCACGTGTTGCACAACTCAGAAGGTTAATAACACCTTACTAATGCACCTAGAGTCTACTAGCATGCTTGCTTTCCGGACATACTACTAGACTAGGAGCAACTATTCCATCACGGTTATCCGGATATCCTAACTATTCAAGGGTAGTCGTATACGCGACCAAGCAAGGCCGAGTACGACCAGTCATGGAGCTTTTCTGGAAACCAACCCCTTCATGACAATATATTCCTGGTTGGGTCCAGGACCACTTCTCGCCTAACACGCTGCCAACAACCCACTGCCACACCATCTTACAATCCCACCTACCCTTCTACCACACGACAAGAGTAGAGTACAATATGGCTGTCATGCCTGCCACAAGCTACAAGTCAATTATGTATAGAGTACGGCCCTGCCAAAGCCGTCTGACATGGGAAATGCAACCTCCGACAAGTCAGAATGGTCAGTCATGCCAAAGTAATCTTCAGAGCCACGTCACCCATCTTAACCACTATAAATAGGGGTCTCCCCCAACAGGAAGTACGACTCTATCAATATCATTGAATCTCTCATCATTTGTTATTACTATCCTCTACTTAACTTCTCATATCTCATTTATTGCTCTTGGGCATTACCTCTACAGTCTTACTGACTTGATCATCGGAGAACCTTTTCAGGTACCTCCACCGGCTGGTCTATGTTAGCTCCATCCAGATTCCTGAAGAACTCTAACACGGATACTCAAGATCTCATAACTAAATATTCAGTCCGACCAAACCGTTTATCCAAAAAAGAACATTGATTATTATAATTGGCCATGTTTCCAACATGGAAATATCTTAAATAAAAATGAGTTGTTCAAGAGAAACCTGCAAAAATTTCTTGTCTTGTTAGATGTTTTTTATGGACAAAAGGCAAATTTTATTAAAATTGAATGAGGTTTAGAATATATTCATACCTTCATTTTAATGAGAAATTTGAGTGAGCCATTCAGATCTCGATCATAATAGTTATATTAGAATTTTAGAGGATTCCCCGTATAAGTATCATGCTTCCTAGATGTGAATCATTTCCTATCGGTACATGCATGCTCAATAATCACCAGTATGTATACGTGTTCTAAGAGTGAGATACAATTTCCTTCACCATATCGATAAAGAATTAATCTTTTTCACAATATATGGATGTCTATGTGAACAAATAGAGTGAGATAAAGCCAAGTAAATAGAAAATATCAACTTAATTAACCGGCTATACCAAGTTTGAGTTTTGATAATAGAATTCTGTTTTGTAATAAAAGTATTGCCACTCATAATAGTAAACTCAGTTTTAGCAGGATTACTTCTGATTTTTACAGCATTCAACTAATTTTTTACAACAATGTTTTTTATATTATGGTTATGTACATACACAAAGCAAGAATTTAATATCTGCTCATTGTTATCAACGTCTTTTAGCAGTTCGTACATCATCTATCTTTAATTTGTATTATTTTTATTTGAGAAAAAATGGTTTTTGTAATACGAAGGGTATCCTTCACTATTTTTGGGTAAGGAATTAATCATTTTGGGTTCGTGGCTGTCCATCCCAAGAAGTGTCGCTCCGATGAATCGACAATTAACCTTAAGGATCCAATGAGGTTACACCACTAGACTAACACATTGGTCGTTTAAGAAAAAATGATTATAAACAGTGAATGATAAATAACACATTCATAATATAAAAACTTTTATATTGTACGTACATAAATATCAAACTGTAAAAGTAGTGAGAAAATATGGATGGATATTGCCTAAGAATTTTTTATTCTTCCATATTTTCCTTTACAGCTCTTCCATATTTCTAAAGGTAAAAGGTGTACAAGGGATATGGAAATATTATTTTGCCTTTCTGCTAAAAAAATATGATCCAATTGAGTGCCTCTTTGATTAATGCCGTTTCAAAAGTTGGTATATTTATTTTTGGTGGAAGGCCGCACCATAATTATCTTTGTCATCTAAAGCAAAGGCAATATCTCATGGTCAAATCAAATTTACACTTTCATTTTGTTTGTTTGGATAAAACAAATCAATATATGGGAAGAATCCGATTAAGTAGGACTCACATGATCTAACACACTCCAATGCTTTACCCTTTTATATATTATCTTTCTCACTGTTTGGTTCAACTTGTATTTTGGGGAAAACTATATTTGTTCGTAAAATTTGTACTCAATATTCTTTAAGTATGTTTCACAAACTTTAATAAATAATTTATTTTGTTTTTCAAGTAAAATTAATTATAGATTATTTTATAATAAGTTCCCACTAGGAGCTGCATGTTATATTATCCAAACAATTTAATACTCTGCTTATTAGGTAAAAGTGAATCATTTTACCTAACACAAAAAAAATTAAATTGTTAGGCTGCCTAGGCCTAGCATAATTACACTCATCAAAATTAATTTGCAAGTTTTAATGAATAATTGACCTTTAGATAAGTCTTTTAAGTTATGTTAGATTAGACTTTAAAGTAGATCAGACCATACTTGAACTATGAGTTTGAAATATAAGCCATTCTTTTCATGTTAGGAGTACCTAGCTCAGCCTAGCTTATTCCCACTCTATATAAATAACTCCACTTACACACGTATTCTTCAAAACTAAAACCTTAGGTACTAAAGCACAAGAGTCATTGACAAATAATCAACTTTACTATAAGTTAAAAGATGTCTTTTGCATCCTCAACACTCAATTGTTTTAGCCTTGTTGACAAATGTGATGACTTGCACCGACAAATTGCAGATTATCACCCTACAATTTGGAAAGATTTTTTCCTTCCATATGCTTCAGATTCTAAGGTAATGTTCCTCATGCATGCAACCAATGGCATAAATAACATAACTATAGAAGTGATTAACTGTGCTCATTTTTGTTTATCATATGCACATTGTGCAGGAACTCGATCTGGCTTCGCCATACATTGAAACTCTGAAAAAAGAAGTGAGAATTATGCTTGTCTCAACAACTGAGGAACCCTTAAAAAAAGTGGACTTGATTGATTCAATCTGTCGTTTGGGATTAGAATACCATTTTGAATATGAGATTGAACAGGTACTGCAACATATGCACAAGAACTATGTTGAGAATGGAGAAATAATTCTTGAATGCAACCTTCGTAGTCTTGCTCTAATCTTTAGGTTATTCAGGCAACATGGATTTCTTGTTTCAGCAAGTATATTCTTCACTTTATTATCTTGTTTAATTTCCTTTTCCAATGATATCTTTTACACAACAATATTAAACAACTAGATATAAGAGTTGAGTTTGTTAAAAATATTGTATACCATTCCACACATTAAAGGGTGGGAATTGAATAAGTCATATAAATCAATGGATTCATATGATAAAAGTCTCCAAAATATGTGTCTTTTATTACAATTTTTGTGTGGATAAAATGGCAACTCATTAATTAGCATGAGTTTTGACAGATGTTTCATACTTATGCTACAGAGTATAACTATTAACTAAACTAAAACCATTTCCTTGAACCAAAACAAATTTGTGTTTTCTTGTACTTCAATTACAATTTTAATGGCAAAGTTTAAGTTATATATATTGAATAATAGATAGTAATAGTATATTTTTTCCAGGGGTAACGTAAAGTATAAAGTATAAACACAATCTTACAACCTTCAATTCGAAAACATTTTCTTTCCATGATTTATTTTGATGTTTTACATTAATTGTCTCTAACCACGTTTTAATATGGTGGTTGTTGAATAAAAAATCAGATGTGTTCAACAAGTTCAAGGATGTACATAGAAACTTTAGTGAAAGACTTACCACAAATGTTGAGGGAATGTTAAGCTTGTACGAAGCCTCATATCTAAGGGTTCAAGGAGAAGATATATTAGATGAAGCACTTGCTTTCACTTCCACACACCTTGAGTCCATTTCCACCCAATTGAACCCTTTTCTTGAGGAACAAGTCAAATATAGCTTACAACAACCTCTTCACAAGGGCTTGCCCAGGCTAGAGGCACGTCGATACATTTCTATCTACCAACAAGATCCTTTTCATCATGAAACTCTACTCACTTTCGCAAAATTCGATTTCAATATGCTTCAGAAACTTCATCAAAAAGAAGTTGGGAACATTAGCAAGTAAGTTATATATATTTAACTATCAAACTATTCCTAAATAAATAAAATGACAAAAAAATGAATGTATTTGTTGCTTTTGGTCATTCAAGGTGGTGGAAGGAGTTGGACGTTTCAAGAAATCTACCATTTATTCGAGATAGGATTGTAGAATTGTGCTTCTGGGTTTTGGGGGTATATTTTGAGCCGCAATTTTATCAAGCAAGAAACATAATGATGAAAGTAATCTCCCTAATAGCAATCGTTGATGACACATATGATGCATTTGGAAACATTGACGAATTAGAACTTTTCACCATAGCAATTGAAAGGTTGACTAGCAAATCACATAAATTTTCTTTGATTCTATATTTCCCCTTTCTTTTTTAAATAGGATAGCAGTGCTTTTGATTGAAAATCTCTTCAATGACTTTCAGGTGGGATATTAGCTGTATGAATGATCTCCCTGAATACATGAAATTAACTTATAGGCTCCTCATGAATGTTTATGAGGAAATAGAGCAACTTGTGATGAAGGAAGGAAGAGCATACATCATTGACTATGGGATAAAAGAAGTAAGCCTTTTTTCTTACTAATTTGACCATTGATCTACTTATTTTTGTTTCCTGCCTACAAGTCCTTTGATTAATGGTTATAAAAAGTATTATTATTAGATCAACCAAGTTCAAGGATATATGACAAGATTTATAAATATTCATGCGGACCAAAATCCTCCCTCTTACTATAGCAAAACCAAACATGACATTAAATAATTTGATAGCCTAATGTATTCAGCATTTTATCATATACGGAATGATTCGTTTGTATTTTTTCTCATTATGTCATATATTGAATACATTATACTTTTTGGGTTGGGATCCTCTCCAATATTAGATCCAAATTCTAACATGTGGCACCAAAAAATCCGTATGCAGACTTTTTTACTATTTTAGGGGCTGTATTATTTTTATCTCCCTCATATTCTAGTACTACACATACTTTCCTTACATACTTTCCTTACTCTATCTCTATATAATTATAATATAATGTTTGTTAATGATGGAAGTTTAAAATGATTGTCCAAGCCTACATGACTGAGGCCAGATGGCTCAACTGCAAGTATATACCAACAACTGAGGAGTATACAAACATATCATCAGTATCATGCGGTTACCCATTGCTCGCGACAATTTCTTACATTGGCATGGGAGACATAGCCACAGAGGAAATCTTCAAATGGGTGACAAATGAACCAAAAATTGTTAAAGCTTCTACTATTGTTTGTCGGCTAATGGATGATATTGTGTCAAACGAGGTAAGTATATGCTATATTTGTAGTGATAAATGAAAAGAACAAATCTTGCATATTGAGATATATTTAAAAGATTACATTTTTTAAGATGAATGCATACTACTTCTTTAAATGGTAATGAATAGTAAGTAACTTTTAATCTTGATAGGTCATCATGGATGATTGTTTGATCAAAATTTATTATTATCATGTATCGCAAAAAATAAGTTATTTTACTACTATATATGCCATATATAATAGCTAAAAAATGAAATTTAGTTGGAATCGTGTCTTTGATTTTCTAATATATAATACACAAACTAATGTAAATTATGTATTTCGTTGCATAGTTTGAACAGAAAAGAGAACATGTTTCTTCATTCCTTGAATGCTATATGAGACAATATGGTATGTCCAGGGAAGATGCCATTAATGAATGTCGGAGGAGAGTTACCAATGCTTGGAAGGATATAAATGAGGAGTGTCTTAGGCCAACCAAAGTGCCAAACACTTTTATGATGCGCATTCTTAATCTAGCACGTTTTATGGATGTGATCTACAAAGATCGAGATAACTTCACTCATGCTGATGGGGTAATGAAGATGTACATTCAAGCTTTGCTTGTAGACCCGGTTCCAATATGAGCGATGGTTTAGTGAATTTTCTAAGTATGATGAACAAATGATGTTTAATTTGGAGATATATTATTTAAGGATTTAATATGTATGTATTGTTATAATTGATTTTGCATTCTCAACACACCACCCACTACTCATATATTAACTAAGTATCATTGACACATCATTGTAAGGTTATGTACATCTACTATCCACTACTCATATGTTTACTGAGATGCCTTTTTTTGTTATCATTACTTGTTTTGCAACTTGATTTTTAATACAATCATTTATTAAACGACTTAGGAGAGTGAAAACAAAAAAATTGGAATGTTTCATCCTCTTCCAAAATATTCAGAGTCATCACTATATTGTTTTGCTGACAAAACATAGAAAAAACTTTGTGTTCCCAAACTTGGAAAATATGGTCATTGAACTAGAGCTTTGACATGAGAGACAATGAGGATCGAAAAAATATTAACACCTCTTCTGCATGCATTAAATAGGTACACTCACTAACTACATTGATTAATTTATGCACAAAACATATTCAATTAAATACTTACTTATGGAAACAAAATAATATTTTTTTTATTAGGTTGTCTTAGAAGAGTTAATCTTTCTCATAATTATCCTTATGTGTAATAGGAAAGTCAACACTACATAGTTCTAGATACAAACAATCACTATAAGAAATTTTCCATATACTATGGATGAAAACCATAGGTAAAAGACAAAAAACCGTAGGTATAGCACAAAAAACGTTTACCTACGAATGTTTTTGTCTGTCGTATTTAAGTCGTTATACCTACAGATTTTCACTATCACTATAGGTTTTAGTGAAGGTTGTTGGCAACGTGAGTATAAAATTTAACCTATCCCTACCACTACGCCAGATATCACAATAAACCACGATCATTCAACCACGCTTGCTAGAACAACGTTCTTAAAAACGAGGCAAAAAAACATTAACAATGCTCATTCAAGAAAGCGCTATCCATTTGGATATGCATATATGAATTCATCATTGCATTATTAAAGAAGCACTATTGAACATCAGTGATGTTAGTGCTGATTTGAATGAGTTCTATTTAACAGTAGACGTTTAAGGTAAACGCTGTTGAAGATGACATAGTAACAAGACTTTGTTCTATGAGCGTTGTTGCTTGGATACGATATTTATAAATCAGATAAATTAATGTCGGAGACATATTAACAACGCTTTGTTCAATGCAAATTAATGGTTGCACATCTGCTAAGGATCGTGGTAACCATTCTCTTTCCATTTGAATCTGTATATGTTGTGATTCACCTAATATCACATTCATTCTCTCCTTTTATAATTAGTCATGACACCCAAAGAGAAGAAGATGGAAAAAAGGCACAAAGAAATCGAAAAGAAAGTAATACAAGGCAGAAAGAAAAAGGGAAGTTTTATTAAAAAAAATAGAAAAAAAGGATATTCCTAAAAAAGAATGTGTATATCAATTTTACTTTTTTCTTACTAGATTTGATCTTTATATCTCCAATCTCTATGTCTAATTTTTTTATTTTGATTGCATCAAATCTTAATGACTACAGGCGATGACAACCCGAGATATGTGAAATTTCTTAATTCTATTAGGCACATAGGGGATGATTTCTTCGACTGAGGAATGAACAATTGTATTTCTTTTTTACTATTTGTATTTAATTTGGATGCTTAATTGTGTAAACTCAATGAACAATTGTATTTGTCTTTTGGATGATTAATTCTATTTTGATGTTGTTTGATCGAATTGAACAATTGTATCTATATTTTGGATGTTTAATTTGAAGAATGAATTTTTTTTGCTATTGTTCTACTACCATCAAATATTCATATATCAATATATTTGTTTATAATATATGTGTTGTGTTGTTGATAATTATAAATATATGCTGTTGTTTTATAATTATCAACAATAACACATATATTATAACTTTAACAACGCTTATTCAAGAAAGCGATGTTAATTTGGATAGGCAATTATATTTAATACATATATTATAACTTCAACAACACTCTTTCAAGAAAGCGATGTTAATTTGGATAGGAGACTATGTTTAATACATATATTATAACTTCAACAACACAGTGGTTGACGATGCTACACCGATTCCATAAGATAAGAAAATCGTTGTTCATAAAAGAACTCCATGTGGAATGACTTCCATGAAGAATGTCATTCGAGCAAAAAGTAAGGAAGTGGAGCTATCAATTGAATGGAACACAAAAGGCCAACCTATAAACTCAAAGGGTGGCAACACATTGGTAAGCTACATTGGGGTCGTGGTTAGACAGAATGTGTCTATAACTTTCAACAAATGGACTGATGTTAGGTTGAATGTCATGAAGGAACATATCTAGAATGAAATAACAGTAAGTTTGTATTTCAGTGTTTAAGTTTATGTATGTGTTTAGGGTTTTCATGCAATGTATATGTGTTTTCATGCATTGTATATGTGTTTTCATGCAATTTATATGTGTTTTCATGCAATGTATATATATATTTTGATGCAATGTATATGAATTATTTTGTATTCATGCAATGTATGTGCTTTCATGCAATTTATATATATTTTTGTATATTCATGTAATGTATGTCCTTTCATGCATTTTATTTATGTATTGTATATTTATGTGTTTTTTGTCCACTTTGGATGTTGATGAGGAGCGTAAGGATTACATCCTTAAATCTGCTGGCAAGGCTCTCCAAATATTCAGAACTGATGCCGGAAAATGTATCAAAGATGTTGATGATAATGTCAACCTCAAACCTCCAACCAAGTATACAAATGTCATTAAAGATGTGGATTGGAAGGTTTTTGTCACTACACGTACCAAAGACAAGTCTTTCTTGGTAAAATCATCTTCTCTGTACTGACTTTATTCTTATATATGATTTTGTATACGTATATACGTATATATATATATATATATATGATTGTTGATGTTAATGTTGTTTGTTTTTGCACAAAGTAAGTAATGAGAACTACAAGAGGACATCTAAGTCTTTGTATCCATACCGAGCTTCTCGAGCAACGTATAGAGGAACCGAGGAAACAATTGTAAGTTTTGTTAATTTGTAAGTACATTATTGGTTATGTTTTGTATCAATGTATCTAATTACATTATTATTGGTTATATTTTTGTGCTAGAACAAAACGATACACCCTCGACTGCACATGTAGTAGACCTCGATATTTTATGGATGGATGCCCGTAAAAACATGGACAATATCATCGATAATGAACAAGTCCGAGAAGTGGCAAATTGTGTTGTAAGTGCTCATCGATCATTTAATTAAACTTAATTTCCATACTTTATTTATCAATATTCCCTAAAAGGAAGGGGAGGTATAAACCCTAGATAGTCAGATGGTACTTGATAAGACACTTGGACTGCCTGAGTACTCTGACCATATCTAGGATGCAGGACTTGGGGTTAGCAAGCGAACATTTGTACCCTATCCAAAGCGTGCAACCAAAGCCCAAATGACCTGGATGCAAAATCAATTGGATACTCTAATGCAACGGTTCAATGAATTCAAGCAATCAATGAAGCTAAAGGAAGCTGAGTGGCAACGACAAACTGCTGACAATGTTCCTTCAAGCATCATTGAGAGTTGCACACATGCTCCTCCTCACAACATTCTCATTCCTATTCCTGAGTAGTGGGTGTTGGTATTGTGCACAACTCGATTGATGTTATGCTACATAATGCACCTATCCCACCCCATCATGTGAAGGTCTCGATTGATGTTGCAATTGAAGATGATGAAATCGAAGAAGATGCATTGCTACCAATTCCTCTCGGAGAGGATATCTTGATAGTGGGCGGGGCTATAGGGACTTATGTGGTTTGGCCAATGGACCTTGTACATGTAGTTCCTTCTAAGGTAAAATTTTCACATTATGCTCACACATATTATATATATATATATATATATATATATTCATCTATAATTGATATATTTTTTATTGAATATTTCAGGAAAATGTACATTCCACCC
>NC_032025.1:8114553-8145674 GCF_001865875.1 Lupinus angustifolius | reverse complement strand
ATATATATATATATATATATATATAATGATCTATAATTGATATGTTTTGTATTGAACATTCAAGGAAAATGTACACTCCAGGCCTAGTGAGAATGAGTTAGATGGCTCAACGACATCCCATCGCATAGTAGAACATCTACCGAAAAAGGTTAAGGTGGTGAAGTCTAAGGTTAGCAATGCAAAAACTAAGCTACCAAAGTCTACTAAGTCATTTGCAGGGAATGTGAGTTCCAAAAAGGCCAAGCACTCCACTGAGTTGTTTGAACATGTAAAGTAGTTGGAAGAAGGTGATATAATGATGATAACATTTCCCAAGGAAGTCTTCGGAAATGATATCCAAGATTTCATTAGCATCAATGAAATCTGGGATGTTTATGAACTTGATTGGATAGGTGCAACCATTGTATGTGTATATATCAGGTAAATTATGTTTTCTTAACTTCACATTTTTGCATTTAATCATTGGTGGTGTTACATTTAACTAACATTTGTGTTATATATATATTAAATACTTGTATGACAATTTTATTTTGAAAGATAAATAAAGGGTGATGTTCTTATCCCCACATGTTACCACTTTGGTGATGAGTAGTAACAATGACAAAAAAAGTTCAAGGACCAGACAAAATATGTTGCAGATACTCTCATAAAAAATATAGAAGCTGCAGATTTATTTCTTGCACCTTTTAATATTGAGTGAGCATTTTTTAATTGTCTTATGTATGTTTATTATGCTTAACATTTCCTAACTGTGTGCATATTTATTGTAAAGGCACATTGGCTTTTGATTGCCATTAATTGGATCGAGGAAGAAGTTTACTACTTTGACTCATTGAAACATGGTGATCCGAACAAATACACCGCTATGAGAGAAACTTTTAGTAGGTAAGTGGACTATTCATTTAAATATTTAGGTACACTTTCACTTTCCAAAGTGTTTAGTAATTAAGTACATTTTCTATTATTTAAGGTGGGTGCAAATTTACCAAGTCTGTGTTCGTTCTAGAAAAGCATCGTCTAACATCAAAGGGACTCATATAATGGTATTGACACAAATCAACTCAAACAATTATATGTGTAGTATATTCATATTTAAATTAAGGTTATACTTATATGTTCACTTGATTTTAATTGTAGACCCCCTTCCAAACAAACGATAAAAATTGCAGTTATTACGTGCTGAACTTCGTGAAGGAGATCATTCAGTTGTGGCCAACACCAGTCAAGTTTGATGGAGATTCAAATACAAATGACCAACTCATCCAGATTAGAGAAGATTGGTCAAATTATGTACTTACTGTTAAAAAGTAGTTTAGAGAATTCAATGTAGGGATTGTATCATAAGTATAGATTGTAGCACAGATTGTAACTTAGGGAATTCAATTTTCAACATATTGTATGATTCGGTGTATGTAATGTATGATTTGGTGTATATATGTTCAAACAATACAATGTAATGTTCAATATATATATATATATATATATATATATATATATATTTCTGTTTTGGTTTATGTTCAAACAATTGTGTTGATATAGTTGTTTTGTTCTGTTTCTAGTTGTTCAATATGTATTCATGATGATGTTCTGTTGTTGTTGTCCTATTTTTAGTTGTTGTTCTGTTTCAAGCTATTCAATATGCATTCAGGTTGATTTTCTATTGTCTGCTAAACTGTATAGAATTAGGAATTACGCAAATTAACAACGCTTATTTAATAAAGCGATGTTGTACATATGAACATCATTATACAATCGTGCACATTTAAAAGTGTGTTGTTGAATTGCACATATACAATATCACACATTTATAGAACCGTTGTTGATGTGATAACTTCTACAACACACCCGCTAGCGTGCGTTGTTGATAAGTGCCAAAAATACCTAATTTTTATACATATTTTAGGGCACTTATCACATGCAAAAGTGAGAAAACCAACTTAATTCAACATTTTTTAAGTAAATATTCATCATTTGTAATATATGATTTGTATACCTCTTTTCCAAACCTTTTTGTAAGATTTTAGGATCAAAAGAGAAGAAAAGGTGAAGTGGAAATTCAAGCCAAAATTGTGCCCAAATCAAGCCAAGAAACAACGCATAAGTGAGCTTAAGCTAGGTGTGTGCTTAGCCTTAAGCATGACTCAATATACTTGGTCTTGGTTGGAAGCATGAAATCAACATAAAGTTGCTCAAGCAGGTAGCTTAGCATGGACATAGGCTCGCCCAGCGTGAGATGGCAAGCTGCTTAGCACAAGCATGGAAAAGCATGGCACAAGCCAACACAGTCAAAACACAAGCCAAGTGCTCAATGAGCAGCTTAGCGTGGCATCACAACCGCCCAGCGCTGCACTAAGCACCTGGTCACACCAGGCAAGCACCAGGCCAACTCAACACCAAGCACCAAGCTGACCCAGTCAACCTGCTCAAGCAGGCAGCTTAGCATATCAACATAGGCGCCTAGCGCTCTAGTCAGTCAGCAACTTATCCAAGTAGCCTTAGAACTCAAGACTTAATTACCTCATGCATGAACTCGCAACAAGTAGCCCTCCATGGCTCACTCAAAATAGCTCACCATAGGGGACCAGAATGGCCCACAAAAGCCTGGAAAGGTTAGCTATAAGTAGGTGAAAAGATGCTTGGTCAAGTGACCAAACCCATGCTGAAGGGTTTGGTCAGCATCTTAGCGCCAAAACGGGGAGCTAGGCGGTTCACAGATTGCCTATAAATAGCATGCATTTCTCCCACTTCAAAACACAATTCATACATTCATTTCCCACTTCTCTTTCACTCCTAAACACTTCTTCTTTTTCTCTCTTTCTGAATATCTTGAAGCTCCTTGGTTCCAAGCTTGTTTAAGTAATTTTAGTTTGTTTATCTTTTAGAATTCAAGAGGAGAATGGAGTTGACAAATGAGATATAAAAACATGATTTTGTAATCTCATTTGGTACCAAACGCATCTAATCTTTGGATAGATGGCTAATGCTCCAAAAATCAGTTTGGATTACGGTGTAATATTATTTCTTAACATTCTTTATAATATCTTTGAATTCATTTTTATACAAGTTATTACTTTAGATATTTTTTATTCTTTGAGAAGTTCTTCAGGCGGTTTTAGATTGATTACCTAATACTTGATTTCAAGATCCAAAATGCTTGTTCTTAAAGTCTTGACAAATAAACTAAAAATCAGAACATACACCTTTATTAATGTGCCATGATAAACATCTTTTCTTAAGAAACTTGTATTCAAGGCTAAACAATGTTACCAGAGCCTAAAGTAGGATATGAGAACCAACTCCGACGAGTAGTAGTTAATTGTTGTTTAGTGCATTATACAAGGTTGAAAACCAACTTTTCTATACCGGGACACTAGGGAATAGTTAAGAACCTGGTATTTGGAAATAGCCAAAGTATATCATATAACTTGCATAAAGTTTCAAGAATAATTTTGTTAAGAAATTCTTCTATCATTCAAATGACTTTCCTCCTCAAGAATTTTTAAATATTAGTTTATCATTTCATTTACAATTATGAAACAACAAAAATATAAAATCATCAAAAATTTGTTAATCATTAATCTTTATATAATATATTTGTATAATTATCTTCTATTAGAAAATTTCATGTGATTCAACATAATCCATACTATGCTACAATTGAATCTTGAAAGAGATACAAGTGTAAAATACTAAAGTGGTTAAACTTATAAATTTTATTTGTTGATAAAGAATTCCTAAAAACATAAGTTCAAACCAATTTGTTGTTTGTAACTTTGTGAATAGGAACAACATACAAAAGGTGAAATTCAATGAATGAATTGTTACTTTTTAATAAAGAGTGATGAAAAATTAATCTAACCTTTTAACCTTTACATTTCTGTTATTTAATTTACATCCATTCATTCAAATTCCGCAACTAGGCACTAACTCTTTATGTTTCTTTATTTACTTTATATCATTTAATTTTCTACAACTAACAATTTATTTTAGGTTTTATTCTTTTTATTCTTTATACAAACCTTTCGCAAGAAATGGTACGATTTATTATGAGACCAACCTTTCGCAAGAAATGGTACGGTTTATTATGAGACCAACCTTTCTTAAGAAATGGAACGGTTTATTATGAGACCAACCTTTTGCAAGAAATGGTACGGTTAAGTCTGATATCAACATTTCATAAGAAATGATATGGTCAACTTAATAAAAAAAGACCAACATTTATGGTACGGTTAAAGGAACCCGAAAAGGGAGTAAATAAATAAAGTCATCACTCAATAATTCACTCAAACTTGCAAAACCTTAAGTGGTTAAAACTTCCTTTCAATAGTTGTTGAAAACTTAATTATCATAATATTCCATAGCGCTTATGCAAAAAAGTATTGTTGAATTACAAGATTTTTAACAATTATGTATGTACACACAACACTATGAATTTTAATTAAGAGAATAAAATATCTCCTGGTATGAGAAAATAATTTATTTTCTCTAGCCACCAAAATCATGACACGTGTCTTATTTAATCATTTTCTACAAAAATATTTCTAAAACTAAACTAAACAATACATGGGTCATACTCTTATTGGTTGAAGAAGATAAATTATCTCCTAGTATGAAGAGATATATTATTCTGACATTGTATGTTTTATATCTCATTCAATACATGTGTCATTATTTCCTTTATTATTAATTCTTATTTTGTATGTTATATATTATTTGAATGTCATTATTAATTGTTTTATATATTTAATTAATTGTCATTATTCGAATGTCATAATGTCATTATTAATTTGAATGTCATTAAAAGCACAATTAATTAATTGTCATTATTAATTTGAATGTTTTGCATACATCTTCAACATCATGCCCTAGAAGCAGCACTTTTAATTTGATATCTTCTACAAATGTACTCTTTAATGAGCATTGTGGAATACTTATATTTTATTGTTAGTATATTTGAATGCGATATCTTATACAGCATACTCTTTAATGTGCATTGTTGATTATATCTCTTTTACAACACTCGCGTTAAAAGGTAGTGTTGAAGGTACGATCAGACCATAAAAAATTAACACTTTCTCACATTCTCACACATTCAGCAATCTCAAAACTCATTTACACAGTAGCGAAACTCATTTACTCTCAAAATCAACCTTGAAATCATCCAACCTCAATAAATTCACTCATTTTGAAACTCATTCAACCTCAAAATCACCAATCACATATTCAACACTGAAAATTCATTTACTGAATACAAAGTGAGTTTTCCTTATATATATTTGCTTTGTTTAATTACATGAATTGAAAGTTCACTCATTTAGCTTGTATTGAGTTAGGGTTTCCCCTTTTATTAATTACATAATGTATTTTGCTCTACTTTGGTGAACTTAACTCCATGCTATAGAGATTAATGCTCATTATATTTTTTTGTCATTTCCTTTCTAGAAAACGGATCGAAAATAAATAAGTGTCAATCAATTGACGAATGAGTATGAGGATGGAATGAAATCATTTGTTAGGTTTGCAATTGAGAATGTTGAAAACCCTAATAGAATTGTATGTCCTTGCTTAACATGTTACTCAAACCGAGTTACTCCAAATGAGTTAAAAGTTCATTTAGCATGTCATGGTATTAATTACAGTTACACATGTTGAAAAAGATATGGTGAGAAAAGTGATGTTATGGATTGTGATGAGATGCATATGAAAGAGAACAACACAAATGCATATGACAGTGATCGTTTCGAGGAAATGGCAAAGGTTGTCGAAGAGGATCTTTAGGATTGTCGTGAGATGTTTCAGCAATTGATAAGTGATGTTGAGAAACCATTATCTGATGGTTATACTAACTTCACGAAATTGGCAGCAGTGTTAAGGTTGTATAAGTTGAAATCTGTTAATGGATAGAGTGATAAGAGTTTCACTGATCTGCTTGCACTTCTGAAGGATATGTTGCTCGAAGATAATGTTCTCCCTTCTCGAACCTATGATGCTATACAAATGTTACGCTTTATATCCAGGAACTACACTAGGATACATGCTTGTAAAAATGATTGCATCTTATTTTTTAATGAGTAAGCTTTATTAAAGTTTTGTCCTAAATGTAATGCATCGCGATATAACAATGAAGACTCAATTCCTAAGAAGGCTGTATGGTATTGTCACTTCAAAGCAAGATTAAAGCGTATGTTCAGCATTGTGAAATATGTAAAGAATTTGACATAGAACGATGATGAAAGGATTAAAGATGGCAAGGTTCAGCATCCTCTATATTCTCCTCAATGGAGAAAAATTGATCATGAATATCCTAGTTTTGGTCAAGAATCATGAAATCTATGCCTTGCATCGTCAACTGATGGAATTTACCCACACAATGTTCAAAGTTGCTCCCATAGTACATGGTCAATGATGTTGATGATATACAACCTACCTCCTTCTCTATGCATGAAGCGCAAATATGTAATGTTATCTATGTTAATTTCCAAACCTAAACAACCAGGAAATGACATACACATATTTGGCTCCATTAATTGAAGACTTGAATCAAATGTGGGAGACATACAAAGATGTATATGATGCATAAAGGGAAGAAAGGTTCAACTTGAGGGCTTTTTTGTTTCGGCACAATCAATGATTTTCCCACCTATGGTAATCTGTCAAGATATAGTACAAAGAGATATTTTACATCTCCTTGGTACCTTAATCAATGTCTCTGATTATACCAAATATGGCTTGGATGCAAAATTGGACTTGGTTAGTATGGGAATAAGAAAGGAATTGGGACCAACAATGAAGGGAAAACGTACATATCTACCTCCAGAAGCTTATACTTTGTCGAGGAATGAGAAAATAAAATTTTGTAAATTTCTTCATGGTGTTAAAGTTCCATAGGAGTACTCTTCCGACATTCGGAACCTCATATCAATGAAAGACCTCAACTTAAAAAGTCTTAAATCTCATGATTGTCATGTACTTATGGAGCATTTCTTGCCTATTGGACTACCATCTATTTCTTGCCTAAAACTCAAAAAAAAAATCAAAACTAAAATCAAAGTGGCTAAATGAAAAAATTGTGGCATGATTACGTGATTAGAAATTGCTAAACATATCTTGAGTTATGCTATTATTGAGAAAAATGAAATAAATGCTAAACTTTTTGTGAAAACGTCACATAATGTCATAACTCGAAATTTTTTTGCAAATGGAAATTAAATTAGTGTAACATGATCTTTACAAAAAAAATTAAATCAAGAAGTGTAAATCCATGCCAAGTGAGAGAGTGAGCCAAACACGTGAGGATCAAAGTTAAATCACCAGTTGATTTGTCTAATTAAACTCGTTTGAGTCTTTAAATCTCTTAATTGCATAAGATTGATAGGAAATGATCAAGGCATGCTATTTCTTTAGTTGAACCAAATGGCCAAAATGTCTAACCAAAAAATTAGGATTATCCTTTGATAAAGCTCTTTGAGCCAAACAAAGTAAAACATTTTTTTTTAAATTATCCCATAAAACTGAAATTGGAAACAATGTTCAAAGAGAGCATTAATTTTTTGAAAAGGTTGTTTGAAAGAATCAAGTTGGGGGAATAAATTGGTGGACTTTCCTTCTAAGCTTTTTAAAAAGAAAAAGAAATTTCTTTCTCAATTTCTTTACAAAAACAACAAATACTTGTAAAAGAAAGTGAAAACCAAAAAGAAATTGAGAAATACAAAGAAAAAGAAAAAAAAAAGCCAATGTTCAAAAGCTAAGAGGTGGGAAAGGATATTTATAGAAAAAAGTAGAGTGAAGTTCTTCATTGAGAAAATTTTACAAAATGCCCTCTTTTTACTTGGACTTAACTTGATTACCTAGAAAAACCATGATTGTCCAAACCAAGCCTCATTACAACCGAAAATAAGACATTAGTGATCCTTGATTGATTATGCAATTAAGAGAATATATAGGTGAGACAAAGAACAAGTTCAAATTACTATAATAAAATGGTTGAAAAATTGAGTGAAACACTTACGCCTTTAAAGTTCCAATTTTGAATTTGTGTGTAAAAACACTTTTGATTGAAAAATATTTGCTTAGGTAAATTTTTGCACATTTGTAATGAGCAAAAACATACATTTCATATTTGAAGGATTATGTGTAAAAAAATCACAAATCATGAAAAATCCCAGAGAAACAATTTTTTGATCATGCTTAAGCAATTTTGAAATCATGACAATCATATCTTAAAAATTAGCCAAATTTTGATTTCGGATGTACCTTACCATTTGTTTGAGGACAAACAAAGTCTTAAGTTGGGGGAGTTGATAAGTGCCAAAAATGCCTAAATTTCATACACTTTTTATAGCACTTATCCTTGGCAAAATTGAGAAAACCAACTTAATTCAACACTTTTTGAATAAAATATCACAATCTTGTATATATGCTTTATTATATTTCTTTGCGAATAAAATGCTCAAAAGAGGCCAAAATGATCCACACATAACATGCTTAGGCTTGACATGGCAAGCTATGTGCTTAGCCTTAAGCATGACTCAATGGAAAAATATAGAGTCAACTTGAAGCTGCTCACTAAGCAGCTTAGCTTGGACCAAGCACACGCCTAGCTGACCTAGACACTAACCTAGCATTGTCAGACCCAATCTGGCACGGTCAGCACACAAGTATGACACAAGCCAACTTGCTCAAGCAAACAGCTTAGTGAAGCACCTGGACTGCCCAGCTTGGAACCACACACCTGACCAGATCAGCAAGCACCATGTCACATCACCATCAGCACGGTCAAAGCTACTCAAGCAGGCAGCTTAGCGGTGCCACAAACGAGCTTGGCGGTGTGCACCCAACAACTTGAACAAGTTGACTTAACCACCAAGCAACCATGACCTCATGCAAGACCTCACTTCAAGTAGCCTCCATAGGTTTTTCAGAGGTAGCTCACAATAGTTGGGCCAATAGCTCACAACTAGTTTGGGTGAGTCAGGACCAAGCAGGTGACTAAGCTGCTTGACTAAGCTGCTTGACCATGACCAAACTCATGCTAAAGGGTTTGGTCAGCAGTTTGGCAGTCAAGGAGAGGAGCTTGGCGGTTGGCAGAAACTTCTATAAATAGGAGGCACCTCAATAGCAAAATTCATTCATTCATACACATGTTTCTCATCAACACATACTCCACAATCCGAAATTCTCTCTTCTTCTACACTTTCTTCTTTGTAATTTCTTGGAGGAATTCTTCTCCAAAGTAGTTTAGGTAAGTTTATTTTGTAGTTTCTCCATAATTCAAGAGAAGAATGAGTAATCAAATGAGATGTAAAAATTCATTTTAGAATCTCATTTGTGCATGGTAAAGTGTCTTAAATCTTTGGATTAAGATGGCTAATGCTCCTAAATTTTAGTTGAATTTTGGCTCACTAATATTTCTTGTAATTTCTTGTTTCATTATATGGAATCATGTTTAAGTTATTACTTTGGCAATTTCAAGTCTACAGAAAGTGATTAATGCGGTTTTAGCTTGATCACCTAAAACTTGATTTCAATATCCAAAATGCTTCTTCTTAAAGACTTGACAAATGAACTAAAAAGTATGAATACACCTTAGTTCATTTGCCAAATCAAAGCATCTATTTTAAGCAACTTGTAATCAAGGTTAATCAATGTTTATGGAGCCTGAAATAAGGTGTGACAACTTATTTCGTCGAGTGGCAGATTTCTATTGATTAGTGTATTTTGCAAGCTTTGAAAATCACTTTTTCTCGTCGGGAGACTGTGGGAAATTTTATGAATTGATGTTTAGAATAACCAAAGTATACCACATAACTTTTATAAACATTTTTCATAGAAACATGTTAAGAAATATTTCCATCATTCAAACTAAATTTTCTCCTCATGAATTTGTATATAATAGTTGTTTATGTTTATTTATGTTTACTTGTTCCAAGTCCATAAACAAAATCAAACTAAAAATATATTCAAACTTTATTAGTAATATATCATGTTTATAATAATGTTCTATTAGGCAATTCTTTGTGGTTCGACATAACTCTATACTATACTACAATTGAATCTTGAAAGAGATGCAAATGTAAAATAGTAATTGTTAACTTATAGATTTTATTTGTTGACAAAGAAATAAATCTTGAATCAAAGTGCAATTTAATTATAAATTATATCTTTGTGAAAAGCGTGTAAAGGAAAAATACACAGTTATAATGAATGATCTAACAACTAATGTTTACTTTCTGTAATTTATTTTCTACAACTAACATTTATTTTCTATCATTTATACTTCCGCAACTAACATTTATTTATTGTTTTATTCTTTATTCTTTATACCAACCCTTCGAAAGAAGTGGTACGATTAAATTCTAACTTTATTGCTTTATTTGTTTGTTTTTTACCAACCTTCCATAATGAAGTAGTTTTATTAATAAAGGAAAACGAAAATAAATATCACTCATTATCACTTGTCTTACAGTGATAAATTCATACCATTATATCGACATTGAAATTTATTCCAACAAAGCTGAGATGGTATGAAATTGTCAATAATTCAATAAAGCTAAGTTTTTTATTAAAGGAACATTCTTGAAACCATTATATCGACGTTGGAATTTATTCCAACAAAGCCGTGATGGCGAGCAAATAATCGACCTGGCATTAGATAAATCAATCAGAAACATGGCTAAATAAATAGCAAGCAAACTCTTGCAACAAATTGGCGACGTTGTTGAGGAATAGCTGAATAATAGAATTTATTATTTATTATGCTATATTATTAATAATCTTGTAAAAAAATATTTTTCTTCATCTTTGTACAAATCAATTTGAATTTGTATAAAAATGTAAATAATAAACTTTATCCTAATATTGTTTGTTGTTTATATTTTAGATTTCTTTTCCTACTAAAATGCTCAAAAGAGGCCAAAATGATCCACACATAACATGCTTAAGCTTGACGTGGCAAGCTATGTGTTTAGCCTTAAGCACGACTCAATGGAAAATATAGAGTCAACTTAAAGTTGCTTACTAAGCAGCTCAGCTTGGACCAAGCTCACGCCTAGCTGACCTGGACACCAACCTAGCACTATCAGACCCAACCTGGCACAGTCAGAACACAAATCTAGCGCAAGCCAACCGAGTCAAGTAAACAGCTTAGCAGAGTACCTGGACCACCCAACTTGGAACCAGACACCTGACTAGATCAGCAAGCACCATGTCACATCAATGGTCAAAGTTGTTCATGCATGCCACTTAGTGGTGCCACATAGGAGCTTGGCAGTGTGCACCCAGCAACTTGGACAAGTTGACTTAGCCACCAAACAACCATGACCTCATGCATGACCTCACTCCAAGTAGCCTCTATAGCCTTTTCAGATGTAGCTCATAATAGTTGGGACAGTAGCTCACAACTAGCTTGGGTGAGTCAGCCCCAAGCAGGTGACTAAGCTGCTTGGCCATGACCAAACCCATGCTGAAGGGTTTGGTCAGCAGCTTAGCAGTCAATGAGAAGAGCTAGGCGATTGGCAGAAACTCCTATAAATAGGAGGCACCTCAAAGGCAAAATTCATTCATTCATACACATTTATCTCATCAACACATACTCCACAATCCGAAATTCTCTCTTCTTCTACACTTTCTTCTTTGTAATTTCTTGGAGGAATTATTCTCCAAAGTAGTTTAGGTAAGTTTATTTTGCAAGGTTTGAAAATCACTTTTTCTCACCAAGGGACTGAGAGAAATTTTAAGAACTGATGCTTGAAATAACCAAAGTATACCACATAACTTTTATAAACATTTTTCATAGAAACATGTTAAGAAATATTTCCATCATTCAAACTAAATTTTCTCCTCAAGAATTTGTATATAATAGTTGTTTATGTTTATTTATATTTAGTTGTTCAAAGTCCATAAACAAAAATCAAACTAAAAATATGTTCAAACTTTATTAGTAATATAACATGTTTATAATAATGTTCTATAAGGCAATTTATTGTGGTTCGACAAAACCCTATACTATACTACAATTGAAACTTGAAAGAGATGCAAATGTAAAATAGTAAAGTGTTAACTTGCAAATTTTAGTTGTTGACAAAGAAAGAAAAATTGAATCAATGTGCAATTTAATTCATAAACTGTAACTTTGTGAAAAGGAAAAATACACAATTATAATGAGTGATCTAACTACTAACTTTTACTTTCTGTCATATACATTTCTACAACTAACATTTATTTATTATTTTAATCTTTATTCTTCATACCAACCCTTCGAAAGAAGTGATACAGTTAAATTCTAACTTTATTGCTTTTTTTATTTGTTCTTTACCAACATTCCATAAGGAAGTAGTTTTGTTAATAAAGGAAAACGAAAATATATATCACTCATTATCACTTATATTAAATTTTTAAGTTCATACCATTATATCGGCGTTAGAATTTATTCCAACAAAGCCGAGATGGTATGAAATTGTTAATAATTCAATAAAGCTAAGTTTTTTATTAAAGGAACATTCTTGAAACTATTATATCGGCGTTGAGATTTATTTCAACAAAGTCAAGAAGGTGAGCAAAGAATCAATCTGTCATTAAATAAATCAATCAGAAACTTGCCTAAATAAATAGCAAGAAAACTCTAGCAATAGTTGTATGCATGTATTGTGTTGTGTGTGCTTAAATGTGTAGAATTAGGAATTATTACATCCAACAACGATCATTTAAAGGTGTGATGTTGAACATATCGACATCGAATATACAACAGGGCTCCTTTCCACATGTGATGATGAATTGAACATATAAACAGCGTACATTTAAATAAGTGTTGTTGATTTAATATCTTCTATAATGTTTCATTTAATGAGCATTGTTTAATAATTAATATTCATGTCAATTCTTTGCATCTATTCAACAGTGTGTCTTTAAACAAGTGTTGTTGAATTGCATACAGAATGAAGCACATATAACACAACACAGTCAATTTTTATTTACTTGTCATTATTTCCATTCTAATTAATTACTTGTCATTATTTCTTTTATAATTAGTTCTTACATTGTATGCTTTGAATTATTTAATTTATGTCATTATTTTAATTAATTGTCATTATTCAAATATCATTATATGAATTTCATATATGTCATTAATTTAATTAATTGTTATTATTTGTATGAGGTATATTCAACAGCGATTATTATATGAAGTGTTGTTAAATTAGATATCTTCTACAGTGCTCATTTAAATAAGTATTGTTGATGTATGAGGATTCCAAACAATTAAACACATGCACAAATAACACAATCATATTTTAGTTAATTGTCATTAATTCCTTTATTATTAATTCTTACATTGTATGTTTTATATTATTTGAATATCACTAAAAACACAATAATTTAATTGTTTTACATATTCAATTCATTGTTAATATTCAATGTTATTATTTGAATGTCAATAAAAACACAATTATTTAATTGTTTTATATATTTAATTAATTGTCATTATTCAAATGTCATAGTGTTATTATTAATTTGAATATCATTAAAAACACAATTAATTACAATATTTTTAACAGTGTGCCCTACTAAAAGTGTTGTCGGTTTGATATCTTCTACAATGCTCTTTTTAATGTGTGTTGTGGAATACTTATATTATATATTTGAATGGGATATCTTCAATAGCGCTTATTGTAGGTTACATTGTTGATTATATATATTAGAACGCTCACTTTAATAAGCATTGTTGAATGCTTAATGTTCTTTAATCCCAAGTATGATCATACCCTAAAAAACTTAAAACTTCATCACATTCACACACATTCAGTAATCCCAAAACTCATTTACTCAACAGTAAAACACATTTACTCTCAAAATCACAAAATCATTTACTCTCAAAATCATTCAACACATAAATCTCTTTCAACCTCAAAATCATTCACTCATTCAACACCAAAAATCATTCCACCTCAAAATCATTCACTCATTCAACATCAGAAATCATTCAACACGGAAATCAATCAACACCGAAAATCATTCAACCTCATTCAACACTAAAACTTTACTCATTCAACACCGAATTAAAAGTAAGTTTTCTTTATAAATATTTGCTTGTATTTAGTTAGATTTTACCTTATTACATGAGTTTTCCTTAATGTGTGAATTGAAAGTTCAAGCATTCACTCATTGAGCTTGTATTTTGTTAGGGTTCCTCTTTCACCTTATTACATTAGTTAGGATTTTCCCTAATAATGTATGTGCTTGCTAGTTGAGCTTAACTCCAATCTTTTAGGGATTTAAGCTCAATAATATTTTTTGTCAATTCCTTTCTAGAAAATGAATGAATGTATTGATCGAAAATAGATGAGTGTCAATGGATTGACAAATGAGTATGAGGATGGAGTTAAATATTTGTTTGCTTAGCAACTGAGAATGGTGAAACCCCTAATAGAATTGTATGTCCTTATTAAAAATGTTGTTACTCCAATTAAGTTACTTCAAATGAGTTAAAACTTCATTTAGTATGTCACGATATCAATCAGAGTTACACATGTTGGACATGACATGGTGAGAAAAAAGATGTTATGGATTGTGATGAAATGCATATGAAAGAAAACAACACAAATACATATGAAGTCGATCGTTTCGAGGAAATGGCAAACATTGTCAAAGAGGATCTTCATGATTGTCCTGAGATGTTTCAACGGTTGATAAGTGATGCTTAGAAACCATTATATGATGGTCGTACTAAACTAATGATATTGATAGTGGTGTCAAGGTTGTATAATTTGAAATTTGTTAATGGATGGAGTGATAAGAGTTTCACATACCGGGTTGCACTTCTGAATGATATGTTACTGGAGGATAATGTGATCCCTTCTCGAACCAATGATGCTAAACAAATATTATGCTTCATTGACATGGACTACAATAGGATACATGCTTGTGAAAATGGCTGCATCTTATTTTTTAATGAGTATGCTTCGTTAAAGTTTTTTCCTAAATATAATGTATCGCGATATAAATAGGAAGACTCAATTCCCAAAAAGGTTGTAAGATATTTTCCCATCAAACTAAGATCTAAGTGTATGTTTAGAAAAGTGAAAGATGTAAAGAATTTAAGATGTATTTCTCACATTCTTTTTTGACATAATGTTTCATCTAAACATTTATCTTATTCGAGAGGCAGAACTATGTGGTCCTTCCAATATCAGATGGATGTATCCTTTTGAGTGTTATATGAAGACATTAAAATGATATGTGAAGAACCGGTCAAGACCAAAGGATTGTATTGTTGAGCGATATATTATTGAAGAAACTCTTGATTTTTGTATCGGATACCTTATCAATGGTGATTTCATAGGTATTCCAAAGCCTCGGTATGCAAAAAGAACATATTGAAAAAGGATTACTAGGAATCAATTATTAACTATAAAAAGAACTGGATTGGAACAAGTGCACTTATATGAGAAAAGACACAAGGAGATAATTAGGGAGTCTAATTCAAATAAGAATGAAAATTGGATTTCCAAATAGCATAATTAGTGTTTCATAAAGTGGCTAAAAAATCACGTTATTGAGGAGTTAAATATAAATGACATTCGGTTTCCAAAAGATTGAAATGGTTAACCAATGGTCCAAGTATTCATATCTTATCATACACTAGTTACATAATTAATGAGTTCACAATTTATACGAGTTGATGAGTTAGGGTTCATGCAGATGAATTTTAATAGGTCAGGATATAAAGATGAGTCATTTATTCTTGCATCATATGTTCAACAAGTATTCTATGTTAGTAACTAAGCTAATACGAAATGGTTCATTGTTCTTGTAACTAACAAAATAATCGTTAATAATATTGATGACCAAGAATATGAAGATATTGATGATGAAGATGATCCTTTTTGGGAAATCACAGTCTTGTGAGAACGGACCAACTACGAATGATGATTTATATGCAAGAGATGATCACGATAAGAGACTTTGGGTGAATCAATATGTTCCTCTAAACAAGGATATTACAAGCAAAAAAATCAAAGAAAAGGAAATAGTATGTGCATGTTTTTATATAATTATAGCATACTTTTGTTTGTATGTATGTAATTTGCATATATTATATTTATATTATTAGTTTGTAATTTACGTACTCTGCCAAAACATAATTGACATGATATTATTTAGTTGTAATTTGTATTGTATTTATGTTAATAATACAAACTTCAAATATTAATGTGTATGTGCTATAGAGAATATATATATATTTGTATGTATATATGTATATGATGTTAATAAATGTATATGTATATATTAATGTGTAAAAATCAGCAACGCTTGTAAGGGGAGTTTTGGCCAGCATTGTTGTATTTTATTATATAGAACAATGTTCATTATAGGGGACATTGTTGTATGTATGAAATACAACAACGCTCATTATAGACAGCACTGCTGTATATGATTAATACAATAGCGCTCGATGTAGGTAACACTGTTGTATAGGATTAATTCAACCATACTCATTTTAGCCAGAATTGTTATAGATGAATAATATAACAGCGCTTTGTGTAGCCTGCGATGTTATATGTGTCAAATATATAACAACGCTTATTGGAGGAGGTGTTGTTGTATGTATGACATACTACAGCGCCGGTAGAAGTGTTGTTAAAGAATGTCAGTATTCTACCGCGCACACATAGACATTGCTCAAAAGCGTTGTTATATATTTAAAATGTGCGTTGTTGAACTATAACTCTAGCATACTAATACTAATTAGTTGACCATCATCAAAAAAACATCAACAACTTTTTAAACAAACATCAACAACTTATTAAACAAACATCAACATAAGCATTACAGAAACTCTAATCAAAATATAATGACCATACTCAAATACTTGTAAACTGATAAGTTACAATTACAAACAGTAGCAGAGAAATGTAAACAACAAGATTCTAATTTCAATTGCGGACAACAATCTAAAACCAAGAGCAGTATCCAGAACCTATAAGATTTTCATTATGCACAATAGCTCAAGTAGCAACAAATCAGCAATACCAAACTAGTGTTTCAATCCCTAAATAGAGAAACTTCTAAAAGTCCATGAACTTATAAGCAATACAGAAACTAACATATTCACTGACAATTACTTTTTCGAAAACCAAGAGCATTATTTTCTATAATCAGTAACTAATAGAACAACTACTTACAGAGAAGCAATCAAAAAATCAAACAAAGCATCAAAACAAAGAAGTATTCACAAAACCCTAAAGTAAATAACTTTAACTACAAATAAGTAAGAGTGTAGTCTATAATGTTACCTCAGGGATTATGGGAGACTGGAAGGAGTTTCTGGAAACAGAGGCTTGACGGATGGAACTAGACAGAGAAATGAAGAAGAATGGATGGGAGAAGGAAGAAGAAGGAATCACCAAGAAGAAATGGAAGAAGGAATCACCAAGAAGAAATGGAAGAAGGAAGAAAGAAGAAGGTGGAGTAGAAACTGTAATGTTTACAGGGTTTTACGATTTGGGATAGAGGATTAGAATAAGAAGCGGAAGGAAGAAGTTGAAGAGAATGCAAGGGTTGCAAATGGGCAATATATTCTTTGTTTTACATGGTCTATATCTATATAAATCTTTAAAATATTTTTATATTTTATTAAATTGTTATCTGTTACTTTTAGATACAGATTTAAAATCTTATCTAAAATGAAAGACAAATTAAAAGTTGACACAAAATGACTTCTTACTTATTTATTTTATGAGTTTATTTATTAAGGAAAAAACTCTTTATGATTCACAAATTATTAATAAGATTAATATAATAATAATGCTAATAATACATTTTATTATGTAGTTTAGAAATGGTAGGTAAAAGTGATAACTATTAAGTTAAATAATTATTTTATATTTCAAATTAGCTATTAAGAACCAAAGAGACAACTTTTATTGTCACCTCTTACACTTAGCATACATTAATCTAATCATTGCAATCTCCACTACGCTAGAGTTGTAGTTCAACAACACGTATTTTAGATGTATAACAATGCTTTCGGGCGCTTTCTATTTGGTCGCAGTAGTATATTGTTATGATTAACAGCACTCATCCTATGCAGTTATATTGCATATATACAATAGCACATTACATATAAAGCATTGTCATATACTTCATACATAAACAACGCAATATATAAGCATGATAAACATCGCTTATCCTACGATATTGTATTGCATATATACAACAATGCATCGTATAAAAAGCGTTGTCATATATTTCATACATAAACAGCATAGTGTATAGGCATGATTAGCAACGCCTATGCTTGGATTGTTGTATTGCATATATATATATATATGTATAACAATGCATATTAAAAAAGCGTTGTTGTATTATTCATAAATGTTCTCAAACAGCACCTTAATACAACAGTGCAACAGACAAAGAGCGTTGTTGTAATAAACATATACAATTGCACTCTACAACGAGCGTTGTTGTATTAATCCTTTACAATAGCGCATAACAAGGCTTCCCCTAGAATTCGCTATTGATTTTTACACATTAATACCTGCATGTATATTTATTAGCAGCACACACATTTTCAACAGCACAGACATTCTCAACAGCATAGACATTTATACATTCTCAACAGCACAAACACATTTATACATACCAGAAGTTTGTTTTATTAACATCAGTATAATACAAATTACAAACAATGAATATCATGTCAATTATATTTCCATATGGTATATGATTACAAACAAAAAAATTATGCAAATTACAAACCAAAAAAAAATTATGCAAATTACAAACAATCAAAATAAGCTATAATTATACAAAGACTACATGCATCTACTTTTACCTTTTCTTTGATTGTTTTTTACTTCTAATATCAATATTGTTTGAAGGAATAAATTGATTCACGCAAAGCCATTCATCTTGATCATCTCTTATATATAAATCATCATTCATAGTTGGTCCGCTCTCACACGACTGATATGTCCCAAAAAAGTACATCATCATCAATATCTTCATATTCTTCGTCATCCATATTATTGACTATTATTTTGTTATTTAAAAGAACAGTGAACCATTTCATAACAGTTAGGTCATTAACATAGAATATTTATTGAGTCTGTGATGATAGAATAAATGGTTCATCTTTGTATTTTGGTCTATTAAGATCTACCTGCATGAACCATAACTCATAAACTCGGAAGCCATTATTGCTATCAACCCATATACAATAAAAAATTGGCATCCGAAATATTGTGTAATCCAATTCCCATATTTGTTCAATCACCCTAAAGTATGGCATGTTTGCATATATTGGGTTTATATCTTTTGCACTTGACATGTGTAAAGTTCGAGCAACAAGAGTCACACCACTATTTTGCTTTTTACTTTAATCATCTTTTTTTCGTATAAAATGTGAACACATTAATTAGGTAACCATTGTAGGATAAGACATGAATACTTGGAACATTGGCAAACCATTTCAATCTTTCGAAAACCTAATGTGCATTTATATTCAACTCCTCACCAATGTGATTTTTTAGCCACTTTATGAAACACCGATTATGCTCTTTGGAAATCCATTTTTCATTTTTACTTGGGTAAGACTTCCTTTGAATCTGCTTGTGTCTTTCAACACATGGCTCAACCTCGTCGACATTATGTAAAAATATAAGTGTGTTTGCTCCAATTCAGTTCTTATTAAGGTCAATATTTCGTTCCCAGTAATACATTCACCAAATGCTTTTTTTTGCATACCAAGTCTTTAGAATGCCTATGAAATCACCATCGGTAAGGTATCCGTACAAAAATCAAGAGCTTCTTCAACAACATATCGCTCGAAAATACAACCATCTAGTCTTGATTGGTTCTTTACATACCCTTTTAATGTCTTCATATAATGCTCAAAGGGGTACATCCATCTCATATAGAAAGGGCCACATATTTGTATCTCTCGAACAAGATGAATGTTAAGATGAAATATATTTCAAGCTCATACAAAGTCAAAATAATTTGTCTTTACAATGCAGGTAATTTCTCAGGGTCAATCACTTTGCCACAAATTATCTTGAAGAAGAAGCATAACTTAGTTATGGTTCCTCGATTTTTTTTAGGTAGAATTGACCGTATTGCAATAGGCAAGAAATGCTCCACAAGTGCATGACAATCATGAGACGTAAGACCTTTTGACTTGAGGTCTTTCATTGATACGAGATTCTGAATGTTGGAAGAGTACCCCTCTAGAACTTTAACACCATGAAGAAATTTACAAAATTTCATTTTCTCCTTCCTCGACAAAGTATAAGCTGCTGGAGGTAGAAATGCATGTTTTCCCTTTATTATCAGCCTCAATTCCTTTCTTATTCCCATACTAACCAAGTCCAACCTTGCATTCACGTCATATTTGGTCTTACCGGGGATATTGAGTAAGATACCAAGGAGACTTTCAAACACATTTTTATCAATATGCATAACATTGAGGAAATGTCTTACATATAATAAACTCCAATACGACAATTCAAAGAAGATTGACATTTTCTTCCACCCATTTGTGATCATTTCTCTTGCAAAAGGTTTACCAAACTTATTATTCAAACCCTTTAGATTTTGAAATAATTGGTCACCCATCAACGATAAAGGAGCACGACCTTCTTCATTGTTCTCATCAAATGCTTTTCTCCATCGTCGATAGTGATGATCTGAATAGAAAAATATGCGTTGGTCAAGGAAAAAATTCATCTTATAGTGTTCCAACCTCATTGAATGAGTATTATCTTCATATACAGGACATGCTAAATGTCCTTTTAACTATATCCGGACAGATTACCATAGGCAGTGAAATCACTGATTGTGCCGAACAACAAAGCCCTCAAGTTGAATCTTTCTTCCCTATACGCATCATATAAATCTATGCATGTCTCCCACATTTCCTTCAAGTCTTTAATTAATGGAGCCAAATTTATTCATATGTCATTTCCTGGTTGTTTAGGTCCAGAAATTAACATAGATAACATGACATATTCACGCTTCATGCTTAGAGAAGGAAGTAGGTTGTAAATCACCAACATCCCTGGCCATGTAATGTTGGAGCAACTTTAAACATTATATGGGTTAATTCTATTGGTTGACAATGCAAGGCGTAGATTTCTTGATTCTTGACCAAAACTAGGATAGTCATGATCAATTTTTCTCCATTGAGGAGAATCTACAGGATGCTGAAGCTTGCTATCTTTAATCATTTTTCATCATGTCAACTTCTTTGCATCTTTGACATTTCTAAACATACGCTTGAATCTTGCTTTGATTGAAAAATACCAAGCAACCTTTTTTGGGAATTGAGTCCTTCATCTTATATCATGATGCATTAAATTTAGGACAAAACTTTAATGAAACATACTCATTAAAAAATAAAATGCAATCATTTTCATAAGCATGGAGTGAAACATTTGTTTTGCATCTTAGGTTCAAGACGAGAGCACATTATATTCCGGTAGCATATCCTTCAGAAGTGCAAGCAAGTCTGTAAAACTCTTATCAGGCCATCCATTAACATATTTCAACTTATACAACCTTGACACCACAACCAATCTTGTGAATTTAGTACAACCATCATATAATTATTTCTCAACATCTCTTATCAACCGCTGAAATATCTCAGGACAATCCTGAAGATCCTCTTCGACAATGTTTGCCATTTCCTCGAAACGATCATCTTCATTTGCATTTGTGTAGTTTTCTTTCATATGCCTCTCATCATCATAATCCATAATGTATCTCTTCTCACCATGTCTTGTCCAACATGTCTAACTTTTATCAATATTGTGACATACTAAATGAATTTTTAACTCATTTGGAGTAATTCGGTTTGAGTAACATATTAAGCCCTACATATAATTCTATTAGGGTTTTCAGCATTCTCAATTACAAACGTGACAAATGATTTCACTTCTTCCTCATACTCCTTCATCAATCGATTGACACTCAATCATTTTCGATCCATTTTCTATAAAAGAATTGACAAAAAAATATAATGAGCATAAATCCATAAAGTTTGGAGTTAAGTTCGCCAAGCAGAGCATATACATTATTATGTAATTAAAAATGGGGGAACCCTAACTCAATACATGCTAAATAAGTGAAATCACTTCCACTCATTTATAAAGAAAATATTTATATCTCAATACATAATGTAATTAAAAATGCAAATATTTATATGGAAAACTAACTTTCAATTCGATGTTGAGTAAGTGAATGATGGTTTTGAGGTTGAACGAGTGAATTATTTTTGAAATTGGTGTTGAATGATTTTCGTGTTGAATGAGCGAATGATTTTCGTGTTGAATGAGTAAATGATTTTTTAGGATGATTTTCAGTGTTGAATGATGATGAAGTTGAATGAGTTTCGAGGTCAATTTTAAGAGTAAATGATTTTTGCTGCTAAGTAAATGAGTGTTAGGATTGCTGAATGTGTAAGAATACGGGTGCAATATAATTTGTTTAGATGGGATATCTTGGAAATGTTTGCAAGCACTGATTATACATACGTTAGTTAAAACATATAATTAGTTCACTACTATAAACTAAATGAAAAATAAATTAAAATAAGTTAACTAAATTACCACACGAATGAGAATCGTAATAGGAATGTTGTAAGGAGGAGGTGTGAAACTTTCATTGATGGTTAAAGGAACAGTGTCAGTAGTACTAGCTATTCCTTGTCACTCATCTTCCTTCACCTTCATTGATTTCTCAAAGTCATTGAACCATTGCATGAGGTTATCCAATTGATTTTGAACCTCACTCATTTGGGATTTGATTGCACGCTTTGGACGGGGAACAAATGTTCGCTGGCTAACCCCAAATCTTGCAACCTGGATATAGCTAGGGTATTGAGGCAGTCCTAGTGTCATATCAAGTATAATGCAACTATTCAGTTCTTCCTCCTTTTCTTTTAGGGCAACCTGAAAAATCAAGAAAAAAACATAATGTTAATTAATCATATTTTGATAAATAATATATGGAAATCAAGTATAATTAAAAAAATGAGCACTTACAAAATGGTTTGCCACTTCTTGAACTTGTTCATTATCGATGACACCATCCTTGTTCTTACAAGCATCCACCTATAGAACATCAAGTTGTACTCCATGTGGAGTCAAAGGTGTATCACATTTGTTTTCCAGCAGCCAAAACATAACCAATAATAATGTAATTAGATACATGGATATAAAACATAACCAATAATGTACTTACAAATTAACAATACTTACAATTTTTTTCCTCGATTCCTCTATACCCCGCTTGAGAAACTCGATATGGATACAAAAGCTTAGATGCCCTCTTGTGGTTTTCATGACTTACTTTCTGCAAAAACAAGCAACATTAACATCAACAATCATAAAAATGTATATACAAAAGCATATATAAAACTAAAGTCTTGTGTGCATGTAGTGACAAAAGCCTTCCAATCCTCATCTTCAATGACATGTGCATATTTCTTTCGAGGTTTGATGTTGACATTTCCATTAGCATCTTTGATACATTTTCCAGCATCGGTTCTAAATTGTCGAAGAATCTTGCCGTAGGTTTAAGGATATAATCCTTATGCTCCTTACCAACATCAAAAGTTGACTGAAATTAAAACACATAAATACATCTAAATTGCATGAAAGCACATAGATTGAATGAATACACAAGAAATACATATACATTGCATGAAATCACATATACGTTATATTGCATGCAAACACATATACGTACATCATATGAAAACACAAAAACTCACACATTGCCTAACCACGACATTACTGCCTAAACAAATATAGAAACTTATTGTTATTTCATTCCAAATACGCTCCTTCACGACATTAAACTTAACATCAGTCCATTTGTTGAATGTTATCGGCACATTTTGCCTGACCACAATCCCAATGTAGCGAACCAATGTCCTTCCACCCTTCGAGTTTAATGGTTGGTCTTTTGAGTTACATTTAACTTCTATCTTCACTTCCTTCCTTCTTGCACGAATGATATTCTTCATGGAAGTCATTCCACGGGGAGTTCATTTATGAACAATGTTTTGCTTGTCTTGTGGAGTCGGTGTAGCTTTGTCACTACTGTGAGAAGCATGATTACCACTTTAGGAAGCCATTGATCAAGTTTTTTGAGGTTTTCTTATAGTATGAGGGTTTCTGAGATTATGAGGTTTTATGTTCGATTAAGTTTGAGAGCGTAGAAGGAACTGAATCAACTTTTAGATATTTAAAATGTAGTAAACATTCAACAACGTTTTGTTTAGAAAGCCTTGTTGATATGACATCTTCAACAACAAATAGTAAAGGATGCGCTGTTGATTTGACATCTTCAAAAGCGTATATTAAGGGATGTGTTGTTGATATCATATCTTCCATAGTGATTGTGTGAGAAGGCGTTGTTAAATATCCATGGTGAATCCATCTTTTGATAGCTCATATTCATAACACATTAACAACATTTTCTTGATTATGCATTGTTGAATAGATTCTAATTAACAACGTTATCTTAACTATGCACTGTTAAACTGAAGTCATTCAAGTCAGCGCTTAATTCAAAATCGAAATTAACAGTATTTTCTTAAACTTGCATTTTTGAATAGATTTTAATTAATAACGTTGTCTTAATTATGCGTTGTTAAACTGAACTCGTTCAAGCCAGCGCTTAATTCAACATCCAAATTAACAGGATTTTCTTACATTTGCACTGTTAATGGATTTAAATTAACAGCGATTTCTTGAAGTTGCGCTGTTAAATTAACATATTATATTAACAATAATTTCCAAAATACAATGGTACTTCTGGTTATTGAATGTTACAGCAAAATACAATGTTGCCAAAATATCCAAAAAATATTAAACATTAAGTATTGTTAATTTGTTTATTATGTTTATTAATATGGAACTATCAAATACAATCATCCAAATAAATAACAACACAATAGAAATTAACATCCAAAATAATTGTTCATTCTTCATTCAAAGTGTCAAAGTTCGTTGTTGTCAAAATACATTAATTGTTGCCAAAATAGCGTCAAAATAAAATGTTCATGATAAATTAAACAAAATAACAAAATATCCAAAAAATATTAAACATTAAGTATTGTTAATTTGTTTATTGTGTTTATTAATATGGAACTATCAAATACAATCATCCAAATAAATAACAACACAATAGAAATTAACATCCAAAATAATTGTTCATTCTTCATTCAAAGTGTCAAAGTTCGTTGTTGTCAAAATACATTAATTGTTGCCAAAATAGTGTCAAAATAAAATGTTCATGATAAATTAAACAAAATAACAAAAAAGTAATTAACAAAATAATTTCTTCAAAGTGCCCCTGATCAGTTGAAGAAATCGTCCCCTAAGTATATAATAGAATTAAGATACTCCATATAGTCAGGGTTATCGTCTCTAGTAGCCGTTATGAATTGCTGAAAAAACAAAAATAAAAAATTAAAGTTTCCTATTGCAAAATTATATTCAAATCTTTGCTCTATGAAATTAAAGATAGAGATTGAAGATTAGTGCAAAATTGACATACACATTTTTTTAGGAATATCTTTTTTGCTATTCTTTTTAACAACTTCTTTTTTTCTTTTTGCCTTGTATTGCTCTCTTTTCGGTTTATATGTGTTTTCTTCCTCCTATCTTCTTCTCCTCGAGTGTCATGAGTAATTATAAAAGGAGACAATGACTAATTACACAAATACAAGTACAAAAAAATTATATAAAGGAGAAAAAAATAATCTATAGAAACACACTTACTGATGAAACAGAACAACGCATATTAAAAAACATGGAGTGAACCATAATATTTATAGATTTAAATGGAAAGAGAATCATTATTGTTATCCTTGAAAGATGTGAAACCAAATAATTTTTCTATGAAAACAAATAATTTGCATAGAAACAAAGACACACATAAAGCACTCTACCTTTAATTTTTCTGATAAGTAAAACATTGTATAGAAGCAACATCGTACATTTAAGAAAGCGTTGTTACTATGTCATCTTCAACGACGCTTCTTTAATCATGCGCTATGGAATAAATGTACATTAACAATACTTCCTATAAAATACGCTATTAAATAGAACTCATTCAAGTCGGCGCTAATATCACTGATGTTCAATAACACTTTTGCAAGACTTTGTTGTTAAAGTTTTATCCACTTACCCAAATTGATAGTACTTGCTTTAATTTGCAATGTTAATATTCTTCCGCCTCATTTTTAATAGCGTCATTTAATACAGCATTGTTGAATGACCGTTGTTAATTACGATATTTGACGTAGTGCTTGTTCCATGTTATTCTTTTTAAATTGTTTAGTGACAAGTAGAGATTCATTATTCCTTATAATAATAAAAGTAAGTACTATATATTCATGGAAGTAGACATTTGTAGGCATATATAATCTATACCCATAGTTTTGAAGTTATTGTTAAAGCATGTAGTGACAGTCAATATTTCCTGTAGGTATAAGACATCTATACCTACAGAATATCTTATGTCATTAATAATGTAGTTACCAACCTACATATTTATAGCTATATTATACTTATACTTATGGTTTTGAAACCATTATTAAAGCATATAATGACAAACAATATTTTTTTGTAGGTATAAGACATCTATACCTACAGAATGTATTACGTCACTAATACATATAGTTACCAACCTAGACATTTATAGCTATATTATATCTATACCTACAGTTTTATCCGTTGTCACTAATACATATAGTTACCAACCTAGAGATATGTAACTATATTACACCTATATCTATGCTTTATGTAACATCAAATCCATGCTATCAACTTATTTAACATATGGGATTAATTATCAATGCTCAACTTATTTAACATATGGGATTAATTATCAATGCTCAACTTATTTAACATATGGGATTAATTATCAATGCTCAACTTATTTAACATATGGGATTAATTATCAATGCTCAACTTATTTAACATCAAATCCATGCTATCAACTTATTTAACATCCATAAGAGTGATTAAATCCCTTGCTCATCAATGCTCAACCATCTTCAGAGTATAGCGATTGCTTTGAAGGATAATTAATCCCATAGTAGAAAGTATATCCATTACCCACTTCTAAGCCCATGGTTTGAACAAGTTTCAAGCAAGAGCTTGAATCTTTCCATTTCCAAAGATGATGGAAATAAGAACATGTGTATGTGATCTTTTCGGTCTTCTAAAGGAACGAAAATTTGTTGTTTCTTTTGGTGTCCCTAATGGTGTCAGACCAATTAAAATATGTCATTTAATTGGAATATAAAAATCATAAAAACATAAAGTAATATTTTATATTATTTAATGTAACTCTATTGGATGGGGACATGGAGACAAGGTCCTTTGGGACAGAGGATCCCAGTTCCTTCAAAAGACAGTCCCCTAAGATTGGATAAGGCGGTATGGTAAAGCACTGGCTTCTATTTCTCTTGCTCGAGCATTAGGCAAGGAATAATTCTTGAGTGATTTTTCGTTTTGTTCACTCATTGCTTGCATCCATTCATCTATATCTCTTGCTCTTTCACATTGATGTTGAATTCTTACACGAAAAGTCATCTCCGTTTGTTGGTCTATTGCACTTGAAGTCCTAGAATCGCTAGTACATTTCATATATCAACAACCTATATATGTGTCCTAGGAAAAGTAGAGCATAACACAATAATGTTTAAATTTAAGTAAGTTAATATTTAAGAGAGTATATGATACGTTCCTTATTGGAAGTATTTTAAGGGTTTCTTTCTAGAAGTTTCTAAAGGTTGTTTTACCCACAATATGGTTATAATATAGCTGTTGGATAGATAGTTAAGTTGGTTAGTGTTATTACTTGTTTATCAAGCAATCCATTCTATTACTTGTAAATTGTATATAAATCCCCTTTGGGGTTCTGAATAATCAATGAAAATCATAATGAATTACACCAAACCAGATTACTTCATTCGATCTGTATCCAAAAACGTAAGCCATAACATCATTCAAGACGGTTCAAGAAGGTTCAAGAAGGTGTTGAAGTCTTTAATAGCATTGGAAACCATGGAAAAACATGGTGTATATGCTAATACTTACTTAGGCTGATAGAGAAGGCAAACACCTTCAGCAGCACGTATTCTCAAATGGGTATGCGCCAAAAACGTTTTTTTATCAACATGTATGTGAAATTCCACCTCTTGGAAGAGGCACAAAAGTTGTTTGATGAATGCTTGAACAAATTCTTGAGTCTTGGATGACAATGATATCTATTTCTTTATTTGGTATCCTAAGAGTTCTTTCTATTTCTATGATGTATTCTTTTCTATACTCTTTACTGGTCAACAAATCTTGCACGAATCCTGTGTTGGATAGGGTTTACCAATAAGTTTAGCAATAAACATTGCCACCTCTGTTGATGGTAAGAAGGCACATAGTACTGGCTTTCCTTATGCTATTAATGAAAGATTCGTCTTGCCCTTGGAATACATCTTATTATGGTTGTTATGAGGTAAGTGATCATTTACCAAGAATTTAGATCAACATGGCAGACTGGGAATACCATCATGTAATGATCAATGAGGAACCAGCTACAACGAAATCTCCACCTAGAAGAGATGGAGTCACAAATATGAAAACTATCCCTGAAGAATGCAGTTCGAATAATCATGAATCCAATAGTAGCCATGTCATATGGCAAGACAACATTAATCCTCTCTCCTCACACACACAACTTCATCATTGTGTGTATTTTACAACTATGAGGCTTCAACAATGTAGAACCATGAGATTCCATGGAAATATGGTCAAGATTTCTGACCAAGAACATAACCAAGTGATTGAGAATCCAATCACATTAGGATCAAGATTCCAATCTCTCGCATTGCCATGGCTTCAAATCAAGATTTCAAGCTGGAGACATTAACATTTACTCTCCATCTTGAGGAGGGCTATTGGAAGTATTTTAAGAGTTTCTTTCTAGAAGTTTCTAAGCGTTGTTTTACCCATAATATGGTTACAATTTAGCCATTGGATAGGTAGTTAAGTTGGTTAGTGTTATTGCTTGTTTATCAAGCAATCCCTTCTATTACTTGTAAATTGTATATAAATCCCCTTTGGGATTCCGAATAATCAATGAAAATCATAATGAATTACGTCAAATCATAATAATCCTTGAGAATGATGCCAAAAAAGTTGATCTTCATGCTATCTGCAAGTGTATGTTTAATTTACCAAGTAATAAAAGATGTTCATATATTTATAGTTTTTTATACAAAACAAAAAAAAATTACAATTTTCAAAATACTAAAAAAACAATAAAATAATATTTTAGTTACAATCTGAGTGATACATTAGCGCAATACCAGAGTGTGCATGAGGCTCAACAATGGTGTTGCACCCCAATTTTCGATTATGTGACTTTCTAAAGTCGCCACTACATATTTTACAATAATTTTTTTAGAGAAATCTTTTAACCCAATTCTTGAATTATATTGGGCTTTGGATTTTGATATCCGGATTCGGGAGTCGATTACAAAGTATGGAATGTATTAGTACATTATCTATTTATTTTAAATGGTACCCTCACTAAATTGTATGACTTGTTTTATACACTAAAGTTATTTGGTTATTTAATGAATTAATGAAAATTGACAAAATTTAAATTATTTATTGTTATACCTGACAAGATAAAGTTTTGCTCACACATATGTCTAAGAGCAACATGGAATCAAGGCTAAGCAATTCTATAGAAAAGATGAGTTGAGTTGAAGAAAAGAAATCATCATTGACGACCCTACCTCCATCCTTGATTAATTAGTGATTTTTATATCTTTTTCAAGAGAGAATATTTAATTGGTTTTGATAATTATTATTTATTAGAGAAAATTATGTTTTGTTGCTTTCTAATTATTAATTTAATGAAGAGAAATGATTTTTATAATAATTAGGAATTAAATCAAATGAATAAAAGTATCGCAACACGATCATTTAAAGATGATATGAGGATGAGAAATAATATCACGATCATCTTCCATCTTTGATTAATCCTAAAATAATTAGATATTTGATAAATAATTATACTAAAAATATATTTTCAAATCACATAATTTTATTAATTGTCATTTTTATTTACTTTTGAATTATTGTAGAGGATCATATTACTAAGTTTAGAAAAGTGGGGGGTGGTTTGTGTAATTTCACTAAAACTCAGGGGATGTAAGTGTAATTTACTCTTAATACTAATTTATTTTTAAAAAGGGTAAAAAAACGTTTTGGCCACCCGTGTTAAAATTGAATGTTTATAGCCATAGAAGCAAATGGTACTTCTCACTCATTGTTAAAGGTAATTAAAACTAAAATTGTTTAAAACGGAAAACTAAACTACAAATTTCTACTTGTACAAATTGGTTTCAAGAACACAAATATAATCAATAATAAATAAGAAAATGTGTTGATCCACCATTTTGGGTAGTTACACGAGCAAATCATGGATCGCTACTATTGCAAAAGCTGATAAATTAGATTGTTAAATATGCTAGAACTAGAAAGTTGGCGATCTATGACCATGGTGTCAACACACAACTATAATGTATATTTTAGTTCTCACATTTCTTGTTTCACTCTTTCGTTGCGGTTGATACCACACCTAGACCATGAACCTCTTTGGAAATTCACATCCTAGAGAGCTTTAAGAACATCGTTGTGCTTCCCCACATGCCTAGGTTGTGTTCCACACCCTCACTCATGAGCAATATATAACATATATAAAATCAAATTGTTAGAAGTAGTTAGTTAATTCAATAGCATATGTATTGTATTAGTTGAAAATAATGAGAATCTTTGCTGAATTTCGATATACCTCTATCACATAAACATTTCCTCATTCTTGCATTCAATCCTCTCTTCTTTCCCTGTGATTGTCTCCTCCTCCTCCTCCTCCTTGCATTCAATCCTCTCTTCTTTCCCTGTGATTGTCTCCTCCTCCTCCTCCTCCTTGCATTCAATCCTCTCTTCTTTCCCTGTGATTGTCTCCTCCTCCTCCTCCTCCTTGCATTCAATCCTCTCTTCTTTCCCTGTGATTGTCTCCTCCTCCTCCTCCTCCTC
>NC_032025.1:8090316-8114453 GCF_001865875.1 Lupinus angustifolius | reverse complement strand
CCTCCTCCAATTCCTCATCCTATCCTCATCCTATCCTCGTCCTTATCCTACCCTCATCCTCATCCTCATCCTCACACGCATCCTCATCCTCCTCCTCCTCCTCCTCCTCCTCCTCCTGTGTGAGTTTTTAGTGAGGAGAGTGTAATCAACTTCCTCTCCAACAAATTAGTATCAAGAGCTCAAGTGAGATCAAGGTCATTCACTCATTTACCATTTCTCTTCTTCTTTCTTTCTTCACTCAAATGGGGAATTCAAGTACAAGCTTCCAACTAGCTTACTTGTTCTTGATGACAAGAATTAGAAATGTGGAGCATTCAAATGAGAGAAATCATGGGGTTCCAAGAGATTGCAGAAATTGTTGAGAATGGATACCCACAACTTGATGCAGAATGCACAGAACTGTAGAGACTGATGTACAAAGAGAATAAGAGGAAGGACTACAAAGTCACATGCCTTCTTCATTAGTGTGATGATGAGGCACAATTTGAGAAGATTGCACTAGCACAATCTTCACAAGAGGCATGACAAATTTTGGAAAAATGCAACAAAGGAGCATAATAATTGAAGAAGCTTAAACTCCAAACCATGAGGCGCCAATATGAGTTGATGAAAATGGAGTTGAATGAAAGAGTTGCTCAATTCTTCAATAAGGTCATATGTCACACAAATAAGATGAAGGCATATGGTGAGGTAATTGCAGATTAGAAAATTATTGAGAAGATCTTGAGAACTCTAACCCCAAACTTTGATCACATAGTTGTGGTTATTGAAGAATCAAAGAAACTTGAAGAGTTGAAGCTGGAAGATCTTCAAGGTTCTCTCGAGGCTCATGAGCAAAGACTCAGAGATAGGTCCACATAAAAAGTTAATCAAGCCTTACAGGCTCAAACTTACAAGAAAGGAAGGCACTATAGCAAGAGTGGAGACATAAATCGAGGTAGCAGGAAAGACTACAAAGGCAAAAGCATAAGTCCCGGATATCATGATCAAGATCAGCCCACAACCTTCACAAAAAGAGGAGGCATTAGTGCTTGGAGAGGTGGAAAGAAGAAAGTAGATAGAAAAAGAATCAAGTTCTTCAACTACAACAAAGTTGGGAATTTTTCTTCAGAATGTCAAGCTCAGCCAAGGTAGCTTGATTTTCACAACAAACAACACCATGATGAGGCACATATGGTAAAAGAAGAGAATGATTATGTGGATGATGAAGCACCAATTCTATTAATGATGACAACAAGTCAAAGGAACAACAATGAAGAAGGGATTTAGGTTGCTCTAATCATATGACAGTCCATAGAGATTGGCTTGTTAACTTTGACTCTAGCAAGAAAAACAATGTGAGACTTGCTGATAATAGAATAAGTCAGGCTGAAGGGATTGGAGATGTTGTGATCAAGAGAAGGGATGGCAAGAATGCAATGATCTTTGAGGTACTCTTTGTGCCTAATATGAGTCACAACTTGATTAGCCTTGGGAAATTATTAGAGAAAGGTTTTTCAATGAACATGCAGAATGGTCAACTTGAGGTCTTTGACTCAACAAAGAGGAAAATCATGAGAGTCCCCTTACACAGAACAAAACTTTTCAGGTGAGCCTCAATACAGTTGAATCTCAATGCCTTAACACTAAAATCCTGTCTGATGATGTGTGGTTATGGCACATGAGACTTGGTCATCTCAACATCAAAGACCTTTTCTGAAGAATACCAAATAAATGGTTCATTGTCTGCCTCCAATTCAAGTGCCTAAGAATATATGTGACAATTGATTGATCAACAAACAATCCAGATCATCATTAACAAATTCAATGCAACAAGAGCCAATAGCTTGTTGCGCATTGTATATTCTGATATATGTGGTCCATTTGAAATGCCTTCATTAGGTGGAAACAAGTATTTTGTCACATTTGTGGATGATTTTAGCAGGAAGATTTGACTCTACTTGATTAAATTTAAGAGTGATGTGTTCACCATCATCAAATCTTTCAAGGGTATGGTTGAAAAACAAGCAGAGAAGTCAATCTAGTTTTTTAGGACAAGTGGAGGAGGTGAGTTCACTTCTAAAGAACTTCATTTTGAGGACAGATAGAGGAGGTGAGTTCACTTCTAAAGAACTTGAGTTATTTTGCACTGAGAAAGGAATAATACATGAGGTGACTGCACCCTATGCCTCTCAGCATAATGGAATTGTTGAGAGGAGGAATAGAATCATTTTAAATATGGTTAAGAGCATGTTAAAGACAATAAGCTTACCACATGGCTTATAGGGTGAGGCTGCAACTACAACAACTCATGTGTTGAATTACTGTCCAACCAAGAAGCTAGAATTTAAAGTGCCTGAATAAGTCTGGTTAGGGAGGAAGCCTTCAATCAAACACTGTAGGATTTTTGGGTTAGTATGCTACAAACACATTCCTGACCAATGAAGAAAGAAATTGGATGATAAGATTGAGCTTATGATCTTTGTTGGATATCACTCCACTGGATCCTATAAGCTATCCAATCCTAAGACTCATCAAGTCATGTTCAGCAGGGATGTGTACTTTAATGAGTCAAGTACTTAGAAAGAAGAGCAAAAAAGTACAGAGCAAACCCAAATTCCATTGGAATGGATTCCAAGTAAACTCATCACTGAATCTCTAGACTAAAGTGAAGTTCAGCTTCAATTAGAGGCTGCAACTAATACATTTGAGTCAAGTAGACCTACCAGAATGAGAAGCCTACCTGCCAGGCTTAGAGACTGCCAAATATCACCAGATGATGTGATAAGAGATGAAGGAGAGTTAGTTCAGTATATTGCACTATTTGGAGATATTGAACCAATTACAATTGATGAAGCTGCGAGCAGCAGGGTGTGTAAGGAAGCTATGCAATAAGAATTGAGGTCAATCACTATAAACAAGACCTGAGAATTAGTGCAACTTCCAGATGATCAAACACACCTATTGATGTAAGATGGGTATTCAAGACAAAACTGAAATCAGATAGATCCATTTCCAAGCATAAAGCAAGACTTATGGCAAAAGGGTTTATGCAGAAAGAAGAAATGGATTTTTCTGAGGTATTTGCTCCTATTACAAGGTCGGAACAATTATATTGGTAGTAGCTCTAACAACCAAAAACAACTTGGAATTATGGCAGTTTGATGTGAAATCTACATTCCTTAATGGACCTCTTGAGGAGAAAGTTTATGTAAAACAACCCCCGAGATTTGTAATCAGGGTTAGTGAGGAAAAAGTGTATAGGCTAAAGAAGGCTATATATGGGCTAAGGCAAGCTCCAAGAGCATGGAATAGAAGAATTGATGCATTCCTCTCAAATTCAGGATTCAAAAAGTGTGATGTGGAGCATGGTGTGTATGTGAAGACCTGGGTTATCAATCGCACGCTATAGCGGTGCGATAGCAGTGTTGCGGAGGTCGTTGACCCCTCCTCATGACAAAACAATGGATAGCGGTGCGACTTACCGTCACGATTGTTGCGGCTGCTGTTGTGTTCTACTGTACCTCCATTTCGCAAGTCCATTTTACTCTTATTTTTTTTACTATTAGTCTTTTGAGTTTTCTGATTTAAAAAAAAAAACTCTTCTACTTCCTTCTCTTATTTAATTTCTTTCTATTTCTTCTCATTTAATTTAATTTTCCTCTATTTATCCCCCCATTTAATTTACTCCCCTCATTAAAACTATCTTCCTCTCCTACTTTTGGAACTCATTTTATTCTTCTACTTCTTCCCTAAAACATAAAACTCTTTCATTTCTTCATCTCCTACATTCTGAATTCACTTTATTTTTTGACATCTTCCCTAAAACACAAAAATCTCTTTCTCTCTCTCACTCTTTTTTGCCTCACTATCTACTCTTTTCTACTTTCTGCCTCACATACCCACTTTTAACTTTTGTTATATCTTTAATTTCGTGTATGTTAGTAATTTTGTGTATTTATATGTATAGGCTATAAAATAAATTACTTTGATATATTTGTTTAGTTGTAGCGGCTATCCCGCTACCGCTATCCTACTATCGTCTTTTTAGGATCGTCTGCTACGCTCCGCTATCCGCAATTGACTACCTAGGTGACGACTACAAACAACAACAACATCCTCATTATTTTCCTATATGTTGATGATCTTCTAAGCACCGGTAGTAACTCAGATGGAGTTGAGATGGTGAAGCAGAGTTTGAAATCAGAGTTTGAAATGTCTGATTTAGGGAGGTTGTCATACTTCCTTGGCACAGTTTAAACAAGTTGATAGAGGGATCTTTATACACCAAAAGAAATACACACAAGATGTGCTAAGGAAGTTCAATATGGTCAATTTCAACTCTGCAGAAACACCATTAGAAACAAATTTAAAGCTGAATAAAGGTGATCATGAGCCTATAGTGGACGACACTCTATTCAGACAAATTGTTGGCTGCTTGAGATTTATTTGTCGCACAAGACCAAAAATCTCATTCAGTGCTGGATTGGTAAGTAGATTAACGAGCAATCCAAAGAACCCACACCTTGTGGAAGCTAAGATGATCCTAAGGTATCTAAGTGGTACATTGGATTTTGGAGTGTTGTTCTCAAATAAAACATAAAAGTACAGACTGAAACTCGTTGCATATTTTGACTCAGACTGGGGAGGGGATTTGCTTGAGAGGAAAAGAACCCTGGGTTATGTCTTCTTGCTGTGTGGATGTCCAATCTCATGGTGTTCAAAGAAATAATAAATCGTAGCCTTGTCTACTTGTGAAGCTGAGTATGTTTCAGCTTGCCATGATGCCTATTAAGCTTGAAGAAATGGAAGTTGGGTTTGAAGGCAGTGTAGAGCTCTCAGTTGATAATAAGTCAGCTATCATTCTTGCAAAGAACCCACTGACACATGGAAGAAGCAAACACATAGAAATAAAATATCACTTCCTTAGAGATCAAGTTGGAAAAGGCAAAATCTGCTTGAAGTATTATTGCAAGACATATTCGCAAATTGTTGATATAATGACTAAGTCATTAAGGGTTGATAGATTTAGAGATTTGAGAAGGTTATTAAGTGTTATATGTTTGTAATAAGCTTTAGAATTAAGGGGGAATGTTAGAAGTAGTTAGTCAATTCTATAGCTATTTATAGAAGTTAGTTTTAGTAGTTGTGTATATGCTTACTATAAATAGCATGTACATTATATTAGTTAAAAATAATGAGAATCTTTGCTGAATTTCTATATACTTCTCTCACATAAACATTTCCTCATTCCTGCATTCAATCCTCTCTTCTTTCTCTTGGATTATCTGCTTCTTCTTCGTGTGAGTTTTCAGTGAGGAGAGGGTAATCAACTTTCTCTCCGACACAAATAAGATGTATGCTTTTGAATTAGAAAAAGTAGATACTTTATTATGGTTTGGGAAATATGAAGGCAACTAGCCTCTTGTGATGTTGTCTTTGCTACAAAAAAAAGTAGGAAAAATGAAGAATTGATGAAAATAAACATTTATATTTTAATATTTTTGTCTATCATATTGTGATATTTTAGAACACATCAAATACATAACAAAACTAATATAGTATGTTATATCCTGCTATGATATGCTAACCAAAGTTATTTAAACAAGCAACAAGGTATAGTAAAAAAAGAAAAAAATTCGAATTACACTTTTCATTTTTTGAACAAGTCCCGGATCAATAATGGGGAAGAATAGAACATGATTAAAGACATACGGCAATGACATTTTTCTTAAGAAGAAAACAAGTACACGACTAAGTTTCTTGAGAAGCATTTCCTATATTGGGATTATTATACAAAAACTAGTAGAGCTACACTAATTTCATTAGCTTATGTAACAAGCAAGCTTCACACTTAGAAGTTTGGCCTAATCTAATGTGCATAGATTAAGCAAGATCATGACTTTATCTGATAGATTTCTTCTACATGAGTTGCTGGAACATAAATTGCATCTTTTAGAGAGCTATGAGTTCTTCCATAAAATACATAAACTATTAATCCTGCTGCCAACCATACCGAAACTCGCAACCATGTACTAACTCTGAAAGAAAGACAAAAGAATTAGAGAGTGATAAAGTAGAATTCAATAAACAAAATCTAAACACAGAAATATATAGTTAGTGCTAGTGCTGCTCTTTATTCTTGTAGGTTTATTTGTAGTTTATTTTTTAGGACATGAACATTTTGGCCATTAGTAAATGCTTTCCATTTTGATTCCTCAAATTGCAAGAAAATGTAGTTATTGAATTGAAGTACATTTTTTATTAATCTATTATAAACTCTATATAATTATGAAGTGAGGAGAAAGAATATCTTATTGAAAGCAACTGAACTGGAATTTTTCTAATTAAATTAAAGTAACATAAAAATATGCATTTGGAGCTTCTTTTCTTGATTCCCTTAACAGTTGAAGATGGTAAGTTTGTCATCATGGAGGAAGACATAGCAGAAAGAGAATAGCAGCCATATTCTGATACTCCTTCTAATTATAATAATTGTATTAATAGGAGCACAAGGGGTGTTCTCCCAAGATACATTGAAGATCAATTATTAATCTAAGGAAGCCCTGTGACTTATGGGGCTAGTAAATGAGTTAGGCATTGAGCAAGGTGGAGTTCCGCTGCATTGTGACAGTCAGAGTGCTATCTTCTTGGCAAAGAATCAGGTGTATCATGCTAGGACCAAACATATTGATGTGAGATTTCACAAGATCAGAGAGTTGGTAGCTTGTGGTGACTCATATCTCTAGATAACAGCAATACAAGTTATGGGCTTGGGCTGATGTAAAGGGGTTGGGGTAGAGGGCTATATATATTGATGTTATGTAAACCTAATGTAACAAGGAGAAGAATAGTAAAACACTAATCCTTATTCTCTAATAATATATAGTGGTAGCCGCTCAACGCTCCCGGGGACGTAGGCACAATTGGCCGAACCTCGTTACCAAATCTCTTGTGTTATTCTCTTGTCTCTATACTCTTTACTATTTGATTGTTCGCTTGTTCCCAACAATTGGTATCAGAGCCAATTGGTAGATGACTCTTAACCCAGACGTCAGATAATGGCTAAAGAGGGTGAATGTGTGATGGCTAGACAAGGTGCGTCAAAGGTAATGGCAAAGATAGAGTAGATGAGTTGAAGGAGAAGGAAACATGGCGAAATTGTAGTGTGGGCGTTGTATATGTTGATCTAGAATCCCAGAAATTCATGTACTGGATTAGGATCAAGGTGGAGATAGAGACAAAGATGTTGAGTTAGATGCTGACAATATCTCTCTAGATGTTGAGAGAATGTTCTTATTGGAGATGAAAAAGAGAATATCGTAATGACGTGTGTGAGACGTCATAGTGAAAGATATTAATTGTTAGTAGATTCACTAAAGCACAAGGGCGATGGCTGACTTTGATGTAGGGTGTGACATGGGCATTGGCTTGGATGCAAGGATGTGACACATATATTAGTTAGCATTGACGCATGGTGAGTACTGTGGGTATACTCTTTATGGTGGGAGTATGATAATTCTTTTGAACTAGGATTGTCGGATTAGACAATGATGGTAGCGGTTGAGGCTTTCCAAGGAAGCTCCAAGGTTCAGTTTGACCGAGTATTGAAGAGGACGGTTGTTGGCGAACTTTTTTGTAGAAGTTCCAATATATCGAAAGACTTCCTAGCAATAGGTGGCTAGGCGGCGTGTTCCATTTGATGGCAGTACGGGAAGCTTCACTACAAGTTTGGAGAGCCAGGCTCTTGATAACATCGTCAATGATACTCAGAAGGTCTATGTTGTCAGAGTGCTATCTTCTTAGCAAAGAATCAGGTGTATCATGCTAGAACCAAACATATTGATGTGAGATTTCTTAATATCAGAGAGTTGGTAGCTTGTGGGCAGATACTATTGCAGAAGGTTCACACTTCAGAAAATGCAGCTGATATGTTAACCAAACCGGTTACTGTGGACAAGTTCAGGCATTGCCTGAGCTTGTTGAACATTCACTGATGATGGACTATGGAGCGCCCCCAACCCAATGGCGGAAGATGGAGATTGATGATATTCGCCAAGGTGGAGATTGTTGTGCAATGACTCATATCTCTAGATAACAGCAATACAAGTTATGGGCTTGGGCTGATGTAAAGGGGTTGGGGTAGAGGGCTATATATATTGATGTTATGTAAACCTATTGAAAACAAGGAGAAGAATAGTAAAAACACTAATCCTTATTCTCTAATAATATATAGTGGTAGCCGCTCAACGCTCCCGGGGACGTAGGCACAATTGGCCGAACCTCGTTACCAAATCTCTTGTGTTATTCTCTTGTCTCTATACTCTTTACTATTTGATTGTTCGTTTGTTCCCAACAAGCTACTGTTAACAGGCGTGGATTAATGGAGGGGCTAACATGCTTCACGAATTTGAAAGTTGGGGACTGAAATGATAATTTAAATTTATTTTGTACTAAGTTGGTGCTCATGGAAACCATATAGGACTCAAATAGGTGTTTAATCTAATTATAAAATTGAAAACTCTTCAGTTATTTTTAGATCATGGACTCAAATGATTTTCTTCAGTTTCAAGATTTTAAATCAGTAGACATAGTAACATTTTAAATGGTCCCCCTATGCCATATAGAGTTTGACAGAAAAAAATATGTTTAAAAGTTACTTGACAAACTATATGCATATTAAGCATTATATGGATATTAAGTATTGTAAAAATTAACTATTAATGCTTACCCAAGATTAATAAGTAAATAGGAATTTATGAGAATGCAAGCTATCGGCAGCAGTGGCACAAATGGACAAAGGAAACCTGAAAAGAGATATAAAAAAAAGTTACTTCTCATATACTGAACAAAATTCATGGCTAACTTACTTTCTAGTTTTTATTAATCATATAGAACACATGTTACAGTCCATGCCTAACACTAAAACCTCTGAATGGCATCTATATTATTTCGAGATTCTCGCTCTGCAACGGATATAAACCTATCAATCATTAGAGCATAATTGTAAGTCATATACCTCCAGAGTGCCCAAAGTTGTGCCTTGCATCATCTTGATCTATACAGGTTAGGAAGACAAGGCCAGACAAAAGAAGAATGCTTCCAACTCCATACAAGGCAAAGCGAACTGAACTGGTAATAGCAACAAAAAATGCAGGAAAAGACTAAGAATAAAGAAACCATAAAAGACAAACATTAATAAAGTGCATAAATCTATTGTGGCCGTTCTTCTGTATTAATATTATCAAAGCACTCCCCTTCCCTAAGAGTCCATTTACGAGTTCGGTTTTGGAGGGGAAGGGAGCCATGTAATACACTTACGAGAGGACTCTAAAGCCTTCCTTTGTCCTTCCTTCCCCTCCAAGACCCAACTCAGAAACGGACCCTAAGGATATGGACAAGTCTTTAAATAGTCTACTTCCTTTGCATTTTAAATCAACTGACGAAACTGTTTACGGATCTTGACTGCATATCAAGAAATATTATTGTATGTGAAGCATGAGAAAAGCTATGACAATCTGCCACTAGACTCACCTAAACAGATTTAAACCTGAAGCAGCATATGTGAGAAAAACTGCCCCTAAGCATGTGAGTGCTATTATCCACCCAACCACTCTTCGCCTATTACCCTCACATAAATCTGCACCGATAAGAAAATAGAAGGAAAACACAACACATTTCAGATGACAAAAGGAAAGGCAAGACATAAAGTTAGAATAAAAATTAATAGTAAAAACTGTCTGCATATAATCTAAATCAACCACAACTATGTACTACGAACACAAGTGAATTGGTGTTAGTTACTTAAGAAATATAGATTACATATCTTGAACACTAAATTTACATTGTTTATGCTAGATATTGGTAAATAAGAAGGAATATTGTAACTCACGGTTACCTATGGCAAGATGTTTAGCAATAAGGGGATAAGTAATTGAAAAACCCTCCTTGGCAAGTAAAGGTTTTGTGTCCTCGGAAGTACCAACATTTGCTTCTGCACTGCTCAAACTATACCGCATAGACACTGTAGCAATAGAGTCCTCGAGAGAAGGAGGCAATGGGACTTTATCTGGAGGGATATATCTAAGTATCAACACGGATACTGCCACCATAGTGAAAGCTAGAAGTGTGCCGACACTAACCTGCAAGAGAAAAGCTAAATGCTTTTTAATACTAATTTAATATATACAAGACAGTGCGTTTCTTTTTACATATGAAAGTCAAAGAACCTAACAGATAAGACCTTATATGCCATCAGAACAACCTTAGGAATGTTCATTATTTTCAAAAGAGAATGGAAACAGAAAAAGGAGAATCTATTGGTGGAATTTCAAATGTACCGGTCAATTATTTCTCCACATGGATTTAACGGGTCACGTCAAATAAAACTGGAACTCTATTTCTTAAACATATTGGTTGTAGGCTTGTAAATTGTAATTGAAGATCATGATTTCCTTGAAACATAACCCATATAATGCATCGCCATACAGTTATGGATATAATGATAGATTGAATAATGATGAATGAAGACAATATCAAACAAATGACAATTCGTACGAATCGAAGCTAATAATGCAATCCAACATGTTCAGGTGATCCTGGTTGTCTTAATAGCAGACTTACCATGCCTGCAAGTTCAGAGACTTCCATAAAAAATGCCAAAACTGCAGCCGCGAGGCCGGTAGCTATTGTGCTCTTAACAGGGACACGAGTGTGCTTATTTATGTCAGAAAAAAATTGTGGCAGCAGTCCATCCCTTGCCATAGCCATCAAAATTCGAGGCTGAGAAACATTAAACAACAACACAAATTTTCCGGATAAATACTTCTTAATAAAAAGAAGAAAATTCGTAATAATTAGAAAGCAGTCATTGCATAAACAAGCAAAAGATATGCAGCTTTTACTTGGAGTATGATGATATAATTGAGATTCAGTATACTACATCCAAGTCTTGTAATCCATAATTTATGATACACACCTGTTTAAGAATCAAGGCTATATGGATACTAGAAATCATAGAGTATTACAAATACCAGATTATACCTACCACAATTTACTCATTACAAACATTGTACATTTTCATTAAAACTTCATTTCATTTCATCCAACATTGAGCTCACCAAACAAGGAAAGATACAACAATTACACTAGTTAGACATCATTAATATGAGAATCTACAGTTCCATTTTACTTTGCATAAATCATACACTTCAATCCAAATCTACGAAGATTTATATTTACCTATAATAATTTAATAAGTGCATGTGCCTCAACAGTTTCTTATTTCACATTTTTCAATAGTAATATTTGTTAGAGGGCCTTACAAGAATATATGATACAGTAGTTCATATAAATCAAAGTACATACTTAAGACAAATAAAGATGCAATACTTGTGATAGAAGGAACAAGCACAAAAATCATATAAAAAAGTGTGGTTAGATCCTTGGCAGTCATTGTAGTGCATCAGTGAGTATTCCTGCCTATCACATGCGTGACGAAAGTTTGATCCCCAGTGTTAGAGGTATTAGTGCAATAAAGTTATGTTTGTTGTATGTTGTAGTTCGAGGTTTCAATCATATATAGGCAAAAATGTTATAGCTAATCTGGGAACTTCTTTATCAATTGAAAGTAGAACAGGAACAAGGATTTCATTTTGAATGAGACAAAACCGCAATAATACAAAAAGGATGATGTGGTTCCATTAAGCAAGTAATAGAGAACCTTCAGCTAGTAGGCCTAAGACATATACATGTGGAATAACTAGGCATTCACACAGAATTAATAATCATCTTTAAGCCTTAGCAGTAGCCAGTAAGTCGATAAACTTTTACCATTACTCGCATTCAAAATATGAAGGTGGACATTTTTCACCGAACATAGAGAAGTTGCACATCAAATATATTTGATTGGCATTGAGGGAAGCATAAAGTAAACGACAATTTTTTAGGTTTAATACAGAAGCAAAGAAGAACACCAAGGTTTCCGTTAATTTACCTGGGGAAGAATCCCACCCATCAATGCAGAGCAGAGAGCTGTAAAAGCTCCAACATTTATAATGTAACTGCAATCACAAACATGAAACTTGACTTCGGCAACAACGGTATCTATTCAGCCATCAAATTTCTACGAAAAATCAGATGCGCCATAAAGTTTATTAACTTACGCTGCCCATTGCATCCCATGCTCGGCAAATGCAGATGATATGGGGGTGTCAGGGTTAATTGCATAATAAGGTACTAAACCAACAACAACTACAGAGATTATCATGTACAATCCGCAACAAAGAAACAGTGCACCACCAATGCCCAAGGGCAAATCTCGTTGAGGATTTTTCACCTGTTCATCAAGTGAAATATTATTATGAAGTTTGAAAAATGGAACAACCTCAATTACATATCAGACTGCATGATACTATCATCTATACCTCTTCAGCAGTGCTGGCAATTGCATCAAAACCTATATATGCAAAGAACACTGTTGCAGCACCAGCAACCACCCCATTAACCCCATAGGGAAGATACCTATTAAGAGACAAGTTTTCAGTAACTAAAGACAAAACATATCCAATTCGGAATTTTATAAAATGAAAGAGTACCCCGAAGGAAGTCCATATCCATTCCATCCAGACTTGAACCCCATGTAACCACCAGCTGCTACGACAAAAAGCAAAGCACATACATTCACTAAAGTGACTACACCTTGTACCACTGTACTCTGCATGATAAAAGTTAAAAAGAACTCTTAGAAGGATACATTTGGATACTTTAATTGAAAAAATAAATAACTATTTCATGGATAGTGGTTGTGCAAGGTTCACAACCCATGTGCAAAGGATGCATACAATAAGTTACATGAACCAAATGATAATGAAACTAACTCATACAGTCAAGATATTTAATCAGATCAAAGAGGATTGTAACAGAAACATACCTCCTTGATCCCCCAACACAAGAGTCCCGCAACAATAAATACCAAGATTGCTGCGCAAGGGTCTACAACCACATCGATCCCAGGAATATGTTGGCGTGACAAAAAGAAGGGTAAACTATTTGGACCTCCAAAAAGAGCAGCCTAACCAGACAAGTATAGATACATTGTCAGTAATCATTTCAGATAAATTTTAATTTTAATTAAAACAAATAAATCGGACACTATTACTTAGATATGTAAAACGTCTAATAGAAGTTCTGAATTTGAAAATTAAAATTGAAAGCAGAGTATTTTCAAACTCATGCACAGACAACTCTAATTTATTTGCTCAAACTATTAGAAAATATAAAAGAACAACTACAAGTTTAAGTTCGACGTAGATGATGCAATCAAAGTGCTCTAAGAAAAGCAAGATTCAGTAGAAGGGATAAAACGACACTACCATATTAGGGGATACGCCACGAGCAACAGCAGCACTACCAATTGTATACTCCAATAACAAGGACCAACCAATCAACCAAGCAACACTGCAAACAGTGTAATCATTTCTATTAACCAACATATATCAATTCTAAATTTACAACTACAGCTATTTTTTTAAATATCATGATGTAAATTAAATTCACCTCAACCTCAATAGATTTATAAATAATGTTTATCAGTAGGACCATATTTATGAGAAAACCACCAAATATTAGACACTGAATCATTTTCTCTGCACAAGCACTTTAACATTGAAGAAGCAAAATTAAAATTAACAGTTAGAAGGGTGAACAGAAAACTTTTTGAACATATGGAAAGGAAAAAGAATACCCTTCCCCAAGACATATGTATGAATAGTGATATGCACTCCCAGCAGAAGGGCAACGACTAGCCAACTCTGCATAGCAAAAGGCCGAAAGACCAGCTGCTATTCCCGCAATAAAAAATGAAATGGGCAAAGCCGGTCCTGTATGCTCTAGAGCAACCGTTCCAACCAGAACGTACACTCCAGCACCTATTGTTGAACCAACACCTGATCAAAACATATGGAACTCAATTTAGGCGCAAACAATCTTATAACTATATAATTCAAGGTTTTGAACTGTGGTTCACGGTTGTAATTGTGATATTTCTGTTTTAGTAGTGTTTACAACCGCATCACAACCACAATTGTGGGAGTGGCTCCACGAAAGTGCATTTTGCACTTTTGAGGTCAAAATGAAGTAATATAAACTATTGAATGTGATGAATGATTAAGATCATGGTTTTAAATCTGGGTCCACCACCACTACAGTACTGTAATATAAAATTTTTGTAGTTACCAACAACACAGTAATTGCAGTTGCGGTTGCTGCGGCCACATTTGACCACAATAGTACTTAATCCGAAACCAAGCATTGGTTAAGATTCTTACACCTCAATTAATGAATCAACACTAGAATTTGGTCTAGATACATTCACTTTTTAGACTCTAAAGTGCAAAGTGCAAGAGATTGAATGAAATTACCAACTGCAATGAGATGAGGAATACATAATTCTTTTGCAAGGAGACCATGAGTTTTCCTACGTGATGAATCCACTTGTTTCCTTCTAGTCAAGAATCTCAGAACTCCATGCACCCTAGGGGTGAGCACGGGTCGGTTGGGCCGGGAAAGGCTTATCCCTTATCTGGTCTTAAATGTTGATTGGGTCAACTTTTAAATTGGACTTGATGTTAGACCCGAAACTAACCCGACCCTAAACGTTGACCGAGTCTGCTTTCGAATTCGAACCCGACCCTAGATGTATTGTTAATCATATATTTATGATAAAAAATTAGTAAATCAATCACACTTTCAAGAAGGATGTCATTACTCTATACATAATTGAATAGAGACACATAAAAACATGGTAGTGAGTGAGAGACCATGATCTATATATTGACAGAGTCTAATTTTTGAACCCGAACTCGGTCTTAGACCCAACAAGACCCGACCCTATTCGGACTCAAGCATGATCGGGCCATACTGGGTGGGCAGATAGGGTGAGACTCTGCTCAACATTGGTTGAGATTCTTACACCTCAATTAATGAATGAACACTAGAATTTGGTCTAGATACATTCACTTTTTAGCCTCTAAAGTGCAAAGTGCAAGAGATTGAATGAATTACCAACTGCAATGAGATGAAGAATAGATAACTCTTTTGCAAGGAGACCCTGAGTTTTCCTACGTGATGAATCCACTTGTTTCCTTCTAGTCAAGAATCTCAAAGAACTCCATGCACCCTCTTGTGCTTGCGAACCAACCGAAACACCCATCAAAGTTAAATGAAGAAAAAACCAAACTTTGCTCAATCACCAAAACACTACAGCTACCCAATAAATAATAAAGTAATGATCACAAAATTATTGTAAAAAAAATAATGAAATATAATTAATTAATCTCAAAGCTTTCCTTTTCAGTTGAAATTGATAGCGTGCAGATTAAGAAATTCTTTTCGGTCATTTTGTTGTTACGGAAAATGAGTAAATCGTGTGTTTTTTATGGAGTGGTGAAGATTTTGTTTTGAAAGAATCTATGTTGTAGTTGTTTTAGATTGTTGTCAATGTTGTTTATTGTGTGAAATTATTGTCGTAATGCTCCGAAGGACGATGATGACGTGACAAGGATATAGAAGATTGATTGAATACGCTACATACTATGCTAAGTTAAAGTATGGTGTTCCTTTATCCACGGGTCTTTATTATAAGTTTTCATATTCAATTACAAACTAGATATTTTTGACAAATGTAATCTTTACAATTTGGAGGAGGGAATGTATACACTCGTGTGACGTAAGAATTTTATATATAGTTAATTTATTATTCATTGTTAATCGTTATTATATCTTCAAAAAAAGAATATAAATGAATGGTGAATAATATATTAATTATATATAAATATTATACTGATTTATGTATTATACCTTATAATTTGGTTCTTTATTTCCAATACATTCCGATTAATGATATAATATGAGAAAAACTAAAATGATATATATATATATATTAAACAAAAGTACACTTTATATCATATTTAGTAACTTTGAGTAAAAATAGATTTAATATGGTTTAGTACTTGAAAAATCTTTTTATAATATTATTAATTTAATGATGAATGATATGATTATTACTACAACAAATATAAAATTTGATTTCATTACAATTAAATTAGATTTTAAGATAAAAATAAAAGAGGATAATGTGTCAAATATTACCATTGGCTATATACTTTATGAATATGAATGATAAGATCAATTATTTTATTTCTATTATAAACTTTGTAACATATACATAAACCACTATAAATGGAATAATAGAAGAAAGTAACTACTTGAGTAAAGAACAAGTAATTTATGTTAGTTTTTAGTAACTTAAATAAAAACTTTTCACTAACAATGGGTAAAGTTAGCAATGATATAGTGAAAGAGTGATTCATTAAATAAACTGAATAACAGTTAAATTATATTTTATAATAACTATAATAAAATTATAAAATAAAAATTATTATCCTCATCCTACAACTTAATTATTGAAATGTTACAATGATCATGTTGAAGGTTTGATTCTATATTGTGTCATTTTAAAAATATGGAAAACTTTCATGCATAAACAATTTCTGACCAGCATAGTATAATATGGTTTAACCAATATTGACGAGTACTTTCCAGTTTTGACATGTTTAATTATATGTCCAATATAATTGTTATATCGTATCTATATAATAATTGGTTCACCGCTTTACCGATTGAACTATGTATTTATTAGGATGGTTTTTTAGTATATTAATGCCATCTATCCTTATTGTTAATGTTGTATATCAGTCCTAGATTTTGGGTAAATAGAACTAACAACTCGGGTTTTCGTAGGATTTTGCAATATTTCTTGGAAAAGCATTATTTCTATCTTCTTCTCTCTCTTAGTGCAAAGCATACCTTAAGCCTATACCTTTTGAGTAAGGATTTTTTCCATTACTAGAGAAGCTAGTATCACACAATAATAAACAAAAGACAACATATAATAACACTTTTTATTTGAGATTATTTTGATAAGGGTGTATGGTCATAGTGAAAAAGATGAAGTGTATCATAGAATTGCCTTTTATTTACCTTCATTTCCTTTTCTTTCCTTTTCTGGAAAGTTAGCTAGTAAGTGAAAAGTAGTTGCTATTATTTTTGGAAATCAATTACATCTTGTATAAATCAAGCCAATTAGCTTGGTAATTCATTGAGTGAAATCATTACCATAATTCATTGAAGCTAAGTAGTTACAATTATTTTTGGCAAATTTTGCTATGAATACGGTTGTGTATTCCATCTAGATTTGTTGTGTGTGTCCAATATCTTCTTTGCTTTTTACATTCATCCAAATTCATTCTTCTTCTTTCAACCGTCATTTTGTTGGTTAGCAAGGACTTTATCTTCACCTAGAGGGGGTAAATAGGTGGTATACATTAAAATTAAACTCGATATGAAATGCAAAAGATATTCTCAAAAAGTACTAATTTTAATCAATTAAAGGAAGAGCTAATCAATTATATGCATACTTAATCAATTAATCAAATGGTTTTCTTGAAAATCTTTTGGTTCTTAATTCTTGCAAACACCAAACTAATGCGCTCTTAAAGTGATTATAGAATGTGATTAATAGAGCAGATTCACTTATGCAATGATCACTAAATAAATGCTATTAAATATTACAAAAATGCGATAATTGCAAGTAAGTAAAAAGAGTAGGGTAAGAAAGAAGATGATATAGCCGATTTAATCTAGGTTCAATTGCTTGCCCACGTGCAATCTATATCCAGACATCCCCTTCTAACTTGGGAGATTTGCTTCACTAGAAGAAGTCAAATATTTGTTACAAAATACTTCTTCACCTAGACTTCTCTTGGACCTAGCTTCTAATGGCTCCTCATCACTTATAACCAAGTATGCAACATGACCTCTCTTGGACCTTGATTGCAACCTAGGATTTCTCCCAAATTTATCTGCTTATCCTAGGTGATACCTCACACTCTCCGGCCACGCCTTCGTAACTCCAAATACCCGGATTCGTTATAGTAACCCTTGTTATACTCCAACCACCTCACGAATTGGTTATTCCTAAATGAGTCATGAAGGGTATAACGAACATATCCTGTCTTCACATTGGGTCAAGAACGAGATCAGAAGAATCAAAAACTACTAATTCATAGAGAGCCATTGAACCGACCCAACCATCAACCAGAGCTGTATGCATTATATGGACATAAAGCAAACGATCGGGATCAATTTGAAACAAATTTGCAAAATCGACCGTAAAAGATGTTTACAACTTTCCAATGTACCTTCAATGTGCTAAAACATCCACTAACAATTTATAACACATCGCTAATAAATCTCACATATAGAGATGAAAATGAATGAATAAGATTCACAAAAGGAAAATTTTGAAACTCTCAATATTTGAAAATACTCGCTTTTCAAAGATAATAAAAATCTCTCTCTTTTCACATGAAAAGTTTTCTCTTTTCTCAATATTCACTCTTGAAAATGTGTATCACTTTTACATCAAGTGTAAAATGTCTTGTTCTTATTTTTTTTAGTTCTAGAATATATTTTTTGCATAGGGCAAATGATGGTAAAATACCATTCACTTGGGGATAATCAATTAAACTTTACTTAATCAATTATCATTTCTTAAAAAATATCGTAGATTCTAAAACATAAACTAATTTAATTGATTAACCATATCCTTAGGATATATTGAGACTTTATACTACTAGATTAATGCATTGTTCGATTCGAAATTAATAATATGTGGCTTATCCATTATTTCGTACATGTATTTTAAAATTATAAGTAAAATATCGTATAATTTTTATATGTTAAGTTCTTTCTATATATGCATAGACTTATTTTTCACGATTTAAATACACCCACACACCTTGACAACACAAAATTAAGTGACAGGTAATTTATATTATTTTTATACAAAAATGGTAGGTTTAATAAATGTTGATAGTGATAGAGTGATTTATTTAATAAATTGAATAATAGTTAAATTATATTTTATAATAAATATAATAAAATTATAGGTTAAATATTATTATTTTCAACCTATAACTTAATTATTGTAATGATTCAATAATTGATCATGTTATAAGTAACTATTATCTTCAAGGTTTAAATCTATATTGTGTTATTTTAAAAATATGGAAAATTTTCATGCATAAACCATTTTTGATCGGTATAGTATGATATAGTTTAACCAATTGATCAATACCTTCCAGTTTTGACATGTTTAATTATATGTCCAATAAAAATGTTATATATTATACCTATATTAATATCATCTATCTTTATTGTTAATGTCATATATCAGTCCGAGATTTTGGTAAATGGAACTAATAACTAGGTTTTCTAGTAGGACTTTTCAATATTTCGTACAAAAGCAATATTTCGTTCTTCTTCTCTCTCATCATGCAAAGCACGCTTTAGGTTTACATATTTTGAGTAAGAATCTTCTCCATTATTAAAAAAGTAAGTATCACATAATAAATAAAAAACTATTTATAATAATACTTTTTATTGGAAATTATTTTGATAAGGGTGTATAGTTATGGTGAAATAGATCGATGAAGTGTACCATAATTTTTCCTTTTATTTCCCCTTATTTTCTTTCCTTTGCTTTTTGGAAAGTGTACCATAGCTTGGTAATTCATCGAATGAAATAATTACCATAAATGATTGAAGTTAAGTAGTTACAATTTTTTTTGGCAAATTTTGCTCTCGATACTGTTCTGTATTCCATCCAGATTCATTCTATGTATCCAAGATCCTATTTTCTTTTCACATTCATCCATATTCATTCTTCTTCTACTTCCGGCCGTCATTTTTGCTGGCAAACAAGGGCTCTACCTTCACCTAGACGGGGTAAATAGGTAAACATATTACAATTAAATTTGATTTGAAGTGCAAAAGATATTCTCAAAAACTACTAATTTAATCGATTAAAGGAAGAGTAAATCAATTAACACAGAGCAAACTTAATCGATTATATGCAAACTTAATCGATTAATTAGATGGTTTTCTTGAAAATATTTTGGTTCTTGATTCTTTTGATGCAACAAGAAGTAGTGACTATACCAAACTAATATGCTCTTAAAAGTGATTACATAATGTGATTAACATAGCAAATTCACTTATGCAATGATTACTAAATAAATGCTATCAAATAATGCGAAAATACGATAATTGTAATTAAGTAAAAAGAGTAGGGTAAGAGAGAAAATGATACACCCGATTTTATGCTAGTTTGATTGCTTGTCCACGTGTTATCTTCATTCAGAAATCTCCTTCTAATCTTGGGAGATTTGCTTCACTAGACGAAATCAAATGTTTGTTACAAAATACTTCTTCACCAAGATTTCTCTTGGACCTAGCTTCTAATGGCTCCTCACCACTAATAACTAAGCGTCACAATGAGACCTCTCTTGGACCTGGACTCCAACCTAGGATTTCTCCCAAATTTATCTCTTTCTCCTAGGTGTTACCTCACACTCTCAAAGAGACAAATTTGCAAAAGTGATCATAAAATATGTGTACAGCTTTCCAATGCACCTTCAATGTGCTAAAACATACACTAACAATTCATAACACAACCTTTTGATGAATATCACATACAGAGATGAAAATGAGTGAGTACGATTCACAAAAGGAAATCATTGAAACTCTTAAGATATGAAAATACTATCTTTTCAAAGACAGTAAAAAACTCTCTCTTTTTCATATGAAAGGTTTTCTCTTTTCTCAACACTCTTGAAAACGTGTATCACTTTTGCATCAAGTGTAAAATTTCTTATTATTGTTTTTCTAAGTTCTAGGTTTTTTTTTGCATATGGGAAAGCATGGTAAAATGCCATTCAGATGGGGATAATCGATTAAACTGTTACTTAATTGATTTATCTTTCTTTAAAAACATCCTAGATTCTAAAATAGAAACTGACTTAACCGATTAACCATGTCCTTAATTGATTAATGAATTTCTCATTTACAAAGGCTTAATCAATTTAATAAAGTTAATCGATTAAGGATTTTCTAAGAAGACTTGGTTGAATATGCATGGACCTCTAACATGAATGACGAATGCATGATGCATGACTTTGAAAAGGAAATGAGTATAAGAGTTTTATACATTGTGAGTCATTTACACCTCATTCATTTTTAATCATCATTGTATTTTCAATAAAAATAATACAAATGAATGGTGGACGATATACTGACTATGTATAAATCTTTACACTGACAATACGTAGATATTACACTCTTATAATTTTGTTTTCTATTTTCAATACATTCCAATTAATGATATATAATGTAATACGTAAAAAAACTAAAATCACTATCTTAAATGGTCCCTTAAAAATGATCAATATTTATTGGGGTACTACTAAGGGTATCCTTTTACCTTTTGAGTAAGGAACTAATTCCTTATTGGGTACATGGCTGCCCCTCTCAATAAACATCGCTCCCAGGAATCGAACCCTTGACCTTTTGGTCATTTTGAAGATCTAGAAGAGTCTTACACCAATTGACCAACGCGTTGTTGATAAAAATTAAAAATATAGGGGATCCACTTAATCCAAGAGTAAGTTTTTTAAACTTACTCCAAATTTTAGTCATCAATTCTAGGGGAATGCAATGTTTTGAATTAGTGAGTAGATCTAAACTATTAAATGTCCTTAAAATTGATAGCTAGGATGAGGAGTAAGTTAAAAAAAACTTACTCTTAAAGTAAATGGATCCCACTTTTATGATATATCTTACACAAAATTACACTTTATATCATATTTAGTAACTTTGACTAAAAATAGATTTAATATGGTTATATATTTAAAAAATATTTTTATATTACTATTAAATTAATGATGAACTAGCGTGTTGACAGACACTATCGTGTGTTTCAACTCGCTTTCCTATTGTTTGTAACGTGTGGTGTACATGTTTTAAATGTCAAATATATTAGTCGAGGTGAAGTATATGATTATAGTGAAATAATTGAAATAAATTTATCATGTTTAGAACGTAATATGGAAGGTCATCATGAAATAGTTTTCAACTGTGTTCTTAATTGTGTATTAATGATTACACAAATTAATAGATATGATAAATCAAGTAAAGAATTTTTAAGTTATGAATCATGAAATTGAGAAATAATTCTTTGTTTTAGACATAAGTTGTGAACATTGTAGCCACAATGTCCCATTAAAATGGACACTAAAATCGCTATAATTTTTATTTTGGGGAAGATATAAACAGTAATGAAATTGGTAAAGTAAATATAAAATGTGTACATAATTTGTAATTGAATGACCCAAAAGTAGTAGGATAAGATGGAGAAAAAATAATGTATTCTCAAAGTAATGATGACACTATTCTTGATACCTCATTTTATGAAGAAACAAATTTCTAACCGAAAAACTTATTGCAGATGAAATAGTAACTCTTATGCAGAGTACAAAATAGGATATGGTAAATCTGTGACTGTCAATAGATGTGTGATTGTTTAGAACCGTTGGGTTGTTCCTTACAATCCTTTGTTGTTATTGAAGTATGATTGTTACGTAAATGTAGATGTATGTAGTAGCATTAAAAACATAAACTCAACACAATAGAATATCTTTAAAAACAGTATTCTTTGTAAAATCACTCTCTTTCCCTTGAGTTGTTCCTTCTTTGATAAGAACTTTTGTGGTAGCTTTTGAAAGCCCTCTTGGTAGAGCAACATATAGTTGTCCATGCCCAAAGATATATTTAGGAAGATAAATACCTACATTGGGAATGGTTTGTCCTTGTGCCTTATTTATTATGTGTGCAAAACTTAATGGCACATGAAATGGCTTTATGATAAGAACAAAAGGGAGTCCCATATTGCTTGACGTTTTTAGTTTAATCATAGGCAAAAAGGCTCTATCTCCAGCATGTTGGCCACATAGGACTTCCACATCTAACATATTCATGTATGTTCCACGACATAGTGATAAGTTCAAAAAACATACACTTTTCACCATCATTTTATGGTACTTATCTTATGCAAATTGTAGAAAACAAACTTAAATTAACACTTTTTAGGTGAATTTTGCATGATTAAATAAATTAGTTCTTTATTAATTCTTGTCCAAGTTTTCTTTGAGTTTTGTAGGAAATTGAATATTAAAGAATAAATTCAAAGATAGACAAGAATTCAAGCCAAAACTCAAGACAAAAGCTCAAAATGAATTGCTAAAAGTAATCAAGTTAAAGCATGGCATGCTATGTGCTTAATTTGGTTACTTAGCCTTGAAGAAAGGTAGCTTACTTCGTCTTGAAGAAACCTAAGTTAAGGTAGGCCAATCAACTTGCAAAAATCAAATGCTTACCTTAACTTAAAGAAAACAACCCAAAAGTGCTAATAAACCAACAAAAATCAAGTAATAAACCAAAGGAAAAAAGGTTGCTTCACCATGAAGAAATCAAGCACAAAGTTGTCTAGCCAAGCCAAGCACCAAGCACCAGGCCAGGTTAGCTAAGCTGTTGAAACAGGCAGCTTAGCATGGAACCAGGTCAGCTAAGCTGCTGAAACATGCAGCTTAGCGGGGAACCATGTGTGCTAAGCGGCTGGTGCACCAGAAAAATGATTTCTAGGTCAACTCATGGAACATCTTACTTTTTCTTTGCTTAAAGGCCAAGAACATGACCTCATGGATGACATAAGGCTATGACAAGAAGGAGGAGGTGTCACCATGCATGTAACCTAGCCTACCATAGGGGTCAAGTAGGGGCCAAAGTGGCTCTTCATTGGGGCCAATGGTGAGCAGCTTAGCTGCGAAATAGGGCAGTTGAGCGCCCAACACTTTGGCCTATAAAAAGGCATGAAATTCTAATTTGTAACACATTGTACATTCTTCCTAAATTCTTCCTAGTTTTTTATGTATTTATACTTCTTCTTTTATTCTAAAGTTTGAATTTTAATCATTCAAGTTGGTGCTTTGGTTAATTTTATTTGTTTGAGAAGTACTTAATGCTCTTTTTAGATTGATCACCTAAAAAATGATTTCAAGTCATAAAAATTACTTGTCTCAAACACTTAACAAATAAACTAAGAAGTAGTTGTACGACTTAGTTTATTTGCCAAGTTAAGCATACTTTTCTTAAGATCTTATATTCATTACTACTTCAATATTAGAGTAGCCAAGATTAGGGTG
>NC_032025.1:8081659-8090216 GCF_001865875.1 Lupinus angustifolius | reverse complement strand
TGCTTGGAGTTAATCAAAGTAAAACATAAGAACTTGTCTAAGTAGTTCAAACTCATAAGAAGTTGAGAAATATTTTCTTTATTCAAAATGATCTTGTCTCCTCAAGAATTTGTTAATATTTAGTTTATTTTTCTTGTTAAATTGCTTATGTGCAAATCAAACCAAAAACCATCAAAATATGTTTAACTCATTATTTGTGCATTGACATGTTCATATGATTCATTCTATTAGGCAATTCCTTGTGGTTCGACATATTCATAAAATAGTAAAGTTTTATTAATAAATTTATTTGTTGAAAACACCTTTTAATATACAAAAGTGATGAAACTAACTTACTAACTTTTATTTATTGTTATTTACTTTCCGCAATTTATTTATTCTTTAATACCAACCTTCCTTAAGGAAGAAATTTGGTTTGTTAATAAAAGGAACATGAAAGGGAGTAAATAAATAAAGGTCACTTAAATTTATTATTCTTTTGTTCTTTATTTATTTATTTATTTATTTCTAACAACTAACTATTCTTCACCTTTGTACATTAGAATACCATTAATTCCACAAAACTGAGATGGTATTCAAAGGTACTTAATAATTATGTAATAAGGGATTGCTTCGATACCATTGTACCGGCGTTAGAAATTATTCTGACAAAGCCGAGATGGGGCAAAGAAGGAATAACTCATTCACATGATTATTAAGAAGTAAGTTGTAATTGGAATATTCTTGAAACCATTATACCGACGTTGGAATTTATTTCAACAAAGCCTAGATGGCGAACAAAGAATAAAACCGAGTTCACTTACTTAATCAAATAAAAGAACACACCGAAAATGAGAGTAATAACCTCTCAACAAATTGGCACCTTGCTAAGGAACGATTTGTCGAGAGGGGAAAAATAAAACCTAACTCTCAACAGAAAATTCTTTCAACACATAGTAACCCCGTCCCATTGCATAAGCCAACTTTCGGGGCTATGTTTCGCAACAACATCAAAGGTGCACCTTTTTTTCCTTTTAGAATATGTGGTGGTAAACCACCAAGAGTAATGGAGTTTAAGTACTCTTGCTGGTATAAGTTGTTTGTGTCTCCTTCAACCTCATACAAAGATAACAAATTATGATCTTCTCCTGAAAAATGAATGATATTATGTGATTTAGTTTCTGAACATTTTCATTTGTAGGTGTTATTATAGCTCTTTCTGACATATACAAACCATCTCATCCATGACTTCCCAAATTGGGAAATTTTTCTTGTATAAGTTTTTGTATTGAATCATCTCCTTCCCACCTTATTGCCATATGATGAGGTATTTTTACCAAATCATCACAGATTGTTGGTTCAACACCATCTCTAATCCTCATAAGATATTAAGCGAAATTCTGGTCTTGCAATAAATGCATATTTTGACGTCAATGTAAGACGTTCATATATACCCACAAAGGAGACTTTACAATACATACAACTATCATTTGTGCGTTATTACCCTTGGTATCACTGGAATTACTTGTCTAAAATCTCCTCCCAATATTACAACTTCCCCCCAAATAGAGCATCACAACCTATAATATCTCTGAATGTTTGATCTACTGCTTCACAAGATCAAATTGTTTGCTGATTGAGCACATTGATGATAAATATGGGTTTAGATGTATTTTAAAGTGTGAATGCGCGGTTTGATCACCAAGTAATAATGTTGTAGCTATTCCAGAGGTGGCAGTTGCTAGGACAATTTGTCCGATATTTCTTAATTTTGAAATTAAAGCACGATAAAGGAACGTCTTACCTGTTCCTCCAGGGCCATCCAAAAAAAAAAGTTTACCTTGTCTATGCTCAATAACATTCATGATGGTGTTGAAAGCAAATGATTGATCAGAATTTAGTTTTCCCACATCATCTAAATCTTGATGAGAAATTTGGAACGACAATTGTTCTTGAATAATTCTTGGTATTACATTATCTTCAGGATCATGTAATGGTAAAGCTGGCAAGTTAAAATCTGAGATTTTTTTTTCGTGAAGAAGTAAAATGTCATTCAAATCTCTAAGAAGCTTATTTGTAAAGTTATTTCCACTAGTAGAGCTTGTTGAAGGGTAATCTTGTACCATATAGCTTTCAAGCTCTTCCCAAAGACTTCTAATGTTAGTAGGTTCATAGAACACTAATATTGTAACAAATATTCTCCTTAATGCAATTAGTGTTCGTAAGTTTGAAGCTCTTCCTAAGTGCCATTTATTGTAAGTAGGTCTTCCTAGGAGGTTGGACCTCTAGCATGATTCAACAAAACACGTAGGCATAATTTATCTCATTCTGGTGGAGATACTGTGTACATTCGACCTAAAACCCTCCTTCGATTCCTTCTTCGGTTCCATTCTTTATTGCCGCTGTCCTGAGTATAATTTTTTTGAAATTTCTGGGTATAGATAATGTCTTACTTCTACATCCAAATGGTTTAGTGCAAAGAATTGTGTAAGCATGGTTTTTGAGTTATGATCATGATTTAGAATGTCATTGATCATTGGATGATCATAAAACCGTACTTGTTGGCGATTTGGCAAGTGGATTTGTAATCTTATAACTTAAGAATACAGTTGATAAAGATTAAATCCAAATATTTTCCATAAGGCCTCCAATGCACAAATCCATCTTGCATCTACAAATTGTTGTATTTCATCAGTATTTATCCCTCTATGAACTTCCATTGCTACTCGATCTAGGCCTTTGTAAACATATTTTTATAGATATTTTATGCTTTTGATGCTACTACACACCTCGACATTTATATGGCAATCATACTTTAGTAACAACCAAGGGTTGAAGGAACAACCCAACGATTATCAGTAGTGACACGTCTGTTGAGAGTCACAGGTTCGTCACTTCGTCTTTTGTACTCTAGATAAGAGTCACTATCTTGGCGTGTTTGAGATGTAAATGTTCAGGGAAATTTTTTTTGCAGCGTCCATCCTTCATACACGGGGCATTTGGATTGAGAATATCGCAAGGTCCATGAACCATGTGCTTTAAGACTGCATGATATAATTGTGGATCTTCTTCATAGTATGGTATTTCTACCCTCACAATTGCATCATATTCTTCTGGGCTACATAATTTATCATTGTTTTCCAAAATAAGAAGCATATGCACATGTGGCAATCCTCTTTTCTAGAACTCCGTAACATACATGTAGCTTTTAACATTTCCCAAGACGTCTTTATCAATGACATTAGCCCTCATTTGCTCAAATTTGGATCGAAATATTCTCACTATCAAATCTAGCCGATCTTGTGCAGTTTGAAATTGTTGGAGTTCTGAAGTGATTTCGCTCCAAGATGGATTACAAGTCATCATAAGGAAGATGTATAGTTTGCCATCGTTAGGCACAATGGCCATACCATCTTCATAACGTTGACTCAAGTCTCGACGACTGCCTATGAAGGATAATGGTAATACAGTTCGTTGTCCAACATTTGCTGTAATAATAAAATGGTTGTGTAAATGTAGGTAAATTCAATTGTTACTATTGCGTAAAATTTAATTTTTCAAACACTTACCTACATTATATTCTCCTAAATGCAAAGCATATTGTAAACCTTGATACACTTTAGTGCGAATATTATTTTGATTTTGATGGATCCACCTCAACCTTCTTGCCTCAACTTTGACGTAGTTGTCAACAACATATTGTTGTAAAAGTCGTCCTAATTGTAACAATAATGATTGATCATTGGGACGAATCTACAAATAGATATTGTTAAATTATTATGTGGTAATGAAGTAATAAAAATAATAAAGCGTTGGAATATGGTATACAATTATTATGAAAAGTACGTGTAGTATCTGACTGTAATACTCTCGACATGTAATACGTCTACCATTATGGCTTGTTGTGTTTGTATCCCACTCGTAAGTTTCATATGGGAAGAGAATAAGATATTTCATGGGAACATAATATCCTACTGTTTCTTCGATCCTTATTAGATTTCTTGCATGAGTTGTTACTTTGATATCCCGTCCACTTATCATTGTCTCAACATCTCCATCTACAATAATTGCAACAACCTGTGAAGTAGTTGGAAGATTATATTGTGGTTGGTTAACAGGACGCTCTTTGATGATGATGCTACATTGTTGAACATCTGTTCGTAGTGCCAGTTGTCTAAGGACATGTACAAAGGGGTTATGAAGATGAAGTATATGTTGTAACTTTGAAACTGCATTTTCATGAAGTTGAGGATTTTCCAACATCCTATTTTGTAATTCATGATCTGTGTCATATATATACATTTGCATGAAACGTGGTCTATCTCCTTGATTAGGATGTATTCCCCAATGTTGTGATAAATTGAACCTTGAGCACGAAATGTGTAGATACCACGTCCAGTTGTGGCTAAGCTATTATCAAGATGAACACCTAATGAAGTAAATGCAAAGATATGAATGTAACCTCTAATGCGTTGCCTAAAATGTCTTCCTTCATCTGAGGAGTCACCAATTAAGTGAAATAGTTGTTGAGGTGTATTTATTTGTTGTAACCAAACTTTAGCACGTATGCAACAAATATTTTGTGTTTCATAGTAAAACAACCTTGCATTGCACCATGTACATGAGGTTGGAAAGGGTAATTGGGATACAACTATTCTCTTGTTAGCTCGAAAGTTTCTAGCATTATTATCTCTTGGTTGGAATGTGTATGTCATACTTATCCCTTGTTCTTGGATATGACGATGACTTGGGCCTGCTTCATTATCATGAGTTCCTCGATACCTTGTAATGTTAATCACATCAACTGAAAAAACATTAAATAAATAAGAACAATTGTAGGGTCACATGAAGACATGTAAAATGTTAGACATATATTCATATCATATATATGTAATAATTTATTAATATTATATTGACCGTTATTAGTCTCGCGACTACGACGATAACTTGGGCGTACTTCATTGTCATGAGTTCCTTGATACCTTCTAATGTTAATCACATCAGCTGAAAAACAATAAATAAATAAATAAGAACAATTGTAGGCTCACATGAAGACATGTAAAAAGTTAGACATTATTCATATCATATATATGTAATAATTTAGTAATATTATATTGACCAATTTTAATCTCGGGACTACGATGATGATGTTGGTTTGGTTCATTGTCATGAATTTTTTTATACCTTGTAATGTTAATCATATCAGCTGAAAAAAAATATTAAAATAAATTATACAACTTGGTCATAAATGATTATGACATGTTTCTTCATAACATCAAAGTTTTACATTAACTAATTTTTAAACAATTGTCTTACTAATAACCATCATCATACGTGCTACTAAAAAGTTAATATGATTTAAATACTTGTATACATGTACATAAAAAATATTATTGTTATAATATATATATTATTTATAATAGATGTATGTAAATTATATTTTGAATGTTAAAAAATTTACCTGTATGATATTATTGTCGGAAGGCTGATTTAGCAATTTGAAGCACATATGTCAATCTTATTGTACTCAAAATATTTATTGGTATATCTTCAATGGGACCATGAACAGAACCTAGGATAGGAATATATGTATGTATATTTTTGATGCATAGATGTACGTAAATTATATTTCAAGTATTAATAAATTTACCTGTGCAAAATTGTTGTCAGAAGAATGATCTAGCAATTTGACATACAGATGTTAATCTCATGGTACTCAAAATATTTGTTGGTATATCTTCAATAGGATCATGAATAGAACCTAGAATAGGAATATATATATATATATATGTATATATATATATATATATGTATGTATTATTTATGCATAGATTTATGTAAATTATATTTCAACTTTTAATAAATTTACCTGTGTGAAATTATTGTCGGAAGGATTATCTAGCAATTTGACGTACAAATGTCAATATCATTGTACTTGCAATATTTGTTGGTATATCTTCAACTGGACCATGAAGAGAACCTAGAATAGGAATATGTATATGTATGTATATAATTTATGCATAGATTTATGTAAATTATATTTCAACTTTTAATAAATTTACCTGTGCAAAATTGTTGCTGGAAGGATGATCTAGCAATTTGACATACAGAAGTCAATTTCATGGTACTTGAAATATTTGTTGGTATATCTTCAACAAGACCATGAACATAACCTAGAATAGGAATATATATACATATGCATGTATATTATTTATGCATAGATTTATGTAAATTATATTTCAACTATTAATAAATTTACCTATGCGAAATTTTTGTCGGAAGGATGATCTAGCAATTTGATATACAGATGTCAATCTCATTATAGTCGAAATATTTTTTGGTATATCTTCAATAGGACCATGAACAGAACCTAGAATAGGAATATATATACATATGTATGTATATTATTTATGCATAGATTTATGTAAATTATATTTCAACTATTAATAAATTTAATTGTGCGAAATTGTTGTCAGAAAGATACAATTTGATATACAAATGTCAATCTCAATGTATCCGAAATATTTGTTGATATAGCTTCAACGGGACCATGAACAGAACCTAGAATAGGAACATATATATATGTATATTATTTATGCATACATGTATGTAAATTAAATTTCAACTATTAATAAATTTACTAGTGCAAATTATTGTCGGAAAAGTGATCTAGCAATTTGACATACATGCGTCAATCTCATTGTACTCAAAAAATTTGTTGGTATATCTTCAAAAACATTTTGAACAGAACCTAGAATAGGAATAAAATATATAAAAATATTTTAATATTAGCACTATCTCATTTCAATTATAAGCATAATTTCAGTAAGTTTTGAAATATTTTTTTAGTTTAAGGAAATATGATACATAAAAACTGCAGTAATAAAATTAAATTATAAAAAAATGAATACTTTACATAATGTATATATTTCAACTATTAAGAAAATGAACTATGCAAAATTGTTGTCGAAAGGATGATCTAACAATTTGACGTACAAATATCAATTTCATTGTAGTCGAAATATTTGTTGATATTTCTTCAAAAGTATTATAAATAGAAACTAAATATACAACAAATTAAGCTTAAATGAATCATATTTTAATGTTAATATTTCAAGTTTAACCTAATTAGTTTTTATTTTTTTTGTTTAAGGAAGTAATATATAACAAATGTAGTAATACCTATATTAGAGTATTCGTTATATGTTGTTTGAGGAAAATATCGGGCACATACCATGGGCGTGATACTTTCTTTGTTGTTTGTGTGAAAATTAATGTTATTTTGATTTGGTTGTGCTTCATTGTCATTTTTTCGTTCGTAGTGTGTTAAACGTCTTCTTGCTAATTGTTGTTGTCTTTGTTGTATGTTCATGTTGTTCATTCTTTGTCTAACATATTGTCTTAGTCTGTATCGTCATTGTTCTTGTGAGTCACGCCTCTCCTAATTTTCCATTTTCTATAATGGCATGTGACATAATGTAAGACATGTATATTTATGAGAATATAGATATAATTAGATATAAGATATATATTTAGAATTAAAATAATTAATACTAATTAAAAATAAACAACCAATGCCTTTTCTATGCTCACCACACCTACAACGTGGATAAGGATGTGTGGTCCATTATATATTTAAACACTTTAACATCATGTTTGGAAAAAACACGACAAATTAACTTTAAATATGTGAGTTTTTTGCTTTTTTATAATAATGTCATCATACAAAGTCTTATAATATAAACCTTAAATTATAAAGGGAAAACAACGAATGCAATCATAATCCCCATGGTTAGGAATTTTCCTATATTTATTGATAAAAACTGAAGTGATACAAAAATTAAAATAATAATGGAAAAGCAAACTGATAAAAGTATCAAAGTGCTAAGATCCGATAGAGGAGGAGAATATCTGAATGCTGATTTTCTTGATTATTTGAAAGAGAATGGAATTCTCTCACAATGGACACCTCCAGGTACACTGCAATATAATGGTGTATCTGAAAGAAGGAATCGAACCTTATTAGATATAGTAAGATCCATGATGGGGTTCACTGATCTTCCGATAAGCTTATGTGGATATGCTTTGGAAGCGGCAAATTATTTGTTAAATAAAGTTCCCACAAAATCTATCTCTACAACACTATATGAGATATGGAAAGGGAGCAAACCAAGCCTTAAGCACATTAAAGTTTGGGGATGCCCAACATATGTTAAGAGATTACAAACGGATAAACTTGAAGCAAGGTCTGACAAGTGTAGATTCATTGGGTAGCCTAAGGAAACAATGGGATATTATTTCTACCACCTTTCTGACCATAAAGTGTTTGTGGCTAGAGGGGGAACTTTTTTAGAAAGGGAATTTCTTGCAGAAGAAATTCATGGTAAAGAAATAATGTTTGATGAGGATCAACAAACCAATGAAACATCTAAGTGCTTAAGAACATAATATGGAACTTGAGCAACCTTTCTTAGATGTTTTAAGTTCAACACAAAGGTTACAACCTTCAACTAGTGCGGTTCAAAACCCGGTTGTAGTTCAAGAACAGGTTACCGAACCAGTTCAAGAACAGGTTACC
>NC_032025.1:8079960-8081559 GCF_001865875.1 Lupinus angustifolius | reverse complement strand
AGGAAGGAATAGATTATGACGAAACTTATTCTCATGTGGCAATGCTCAAATCGATTCGGATTCTACTTGCTATAGCAGCATACCATGATTATGAAATTTGGCAGATGGATGTGAAAACAACTTTTCTCAATGGAGAGTTGAAAGAGGATGTGTACATGACACAACCTGAAGGTTTCACACCTATGTCTGATCATAATAAGGTTTGCAAACTACAGCGGTCCATTTATGGATTAAAGCAAGCTTCTAGAAGTTGGAATATTCACTTTAACAACACAATCAAAATGTTTGGTTTTGTTAGATGTGAAGAAGAACCTTGTGTTTACAAAAAGGTTAGTGGGAGAATGATCATTTTCCTATTGCTCTATGTAGATGACATATTGCTCATAAGAAATGATATTCCAGCATTGCAATCTACAAAGATTTGGCTATCAAAATAGTTCTCCATGAAGGATTTGGGAGAAGCAACTTTTATTCTAGGAATAAAGATTTATAGATATAGATCTAAAAGACTGCTTGGACTCTCTCAGTTTTTCTACATTGATACCATCTTGAAGAGGTATAACATAGACAACTCCAAAAGAGGTTACTTACCTATAGGATCTGGAGTTACTCTTAGTAGGCAGGATTGTCCTAAGACTACTGAAGAAAGAGAATGCATGAATAGGGTACCATATGCGAGTTAGTGGGAGCTATCATGTACACAATGACTTGTACACGGCCCGATATCGCCTATGCACTGGGTGTAACTAGTCGATATCAAGCAAATCCAGGTGAGGAACATTGGAAAGTGGTTAAGACCATTCTTAAGTACTTAAGAAGGACTAAGGACCAATTCCTCATATATGGAGATTCTGAACTCAAGTTAAAGGGTTATGTCAATGCGAGTTTTCAGTCTGATAAGGATGACGCGAAATCAGTTTCTGGTTATGTCTTCACATTGAATGGAGGTGCAATAAGTTGGAAAAGTTCCAAACAAGATACAGTAGCTGATTCAACTATTGAAGCAGAGTATATAACAGAAAGTGAAGCTGCTAAAGAAGTAGTATGGATGAAGAAGTTCATAGCTGAACTTGGTGTAGTTCCTTCAATGGAAGGTTCAGTTATGTTACCGTGTGACAATAACGGAGCTATTGCTCAAGGACAGGAGCTTAGATCACACCAAAAGAATAAGCATGTCTTGCGAAAATATCACCTGAATAGAGAAATCATTGGACGTGGTGATGTTAAGCTACATAAGATAGTTGGTAAAGAGAATGTTGCAGACCCATTCACTAAAGCGCTTGGCATAAAAGAGTTTGATAAGCACAAGTGGGAGATGGGAATGAGGTACATGACTGATTGGCTCTAGTGCAAGTGGGAGATTGTTGGGATATAATGTATGCCCAAGAACCAATTTGTCATGTTTATAATAATAAAGTTATATGTATTATCATCTTAATATCATATTCATTATTTATCAAAATAATTAATATGAAAGATCCTTGATTAAAATTAGAGATTTATTATTATAATAGAGATTATAATAATGAGAAATAAATCTTTTATAATTTTAATCCAAATCGTTCTTGATCATAGGATTATTGAGCTTAGGATACTATT
>NC_032025.1:8064474-8079860 GCF_001865875.1 Lupinus angustifolius | reverse complement strand
TTTGAGGGAGATTTTGGTTTTATATAAACCAAACCTCACTTGTGATTCAATACACATAAAAAAAAAAAAGTTTGTATCCTAATTTGTGGATTGTTTGAAATATAGTAGTTTTGAGTTGATTTTTTTCACGAATCAAGTGTTTATACAACAAAGATTGGTCTCGGTGTGGATACACGTGTAGGACCTTCATACTTTTGAAGGATAATTTTTGAAAGCCATCGCAGTCTCCTGAGGTAATTTTACAAACTGTTTTGTCTAAACTATTATAGTGCATGTATGCATATTTTAACACAAATAGATCCATAATTTTCCGCAGTGTATGTTATGAACATGCATATTAACCTTCAATATAGAAGTGTAAAGTTACATAGTTTAATAGCCAAATAGTAGCATATACATAAAAATTAACTAACATACACCTTTGGAATGAAGAAATGGAGAAACCCAAAAATAAGTGTAACTTGGAAGTGAAAAAAAGTGAACGTGAAAGTACCTTTGGAATGAGAAAATAGAGATTGGGAGAGGAAACTAGAAACAATAATTATGTTTTATCAGGGATCTGCTTCGGAGAAAGAGAGAGCAGAGATCATCGCTTCTCGCACCAAAACTCAGTTCAAGACCTCCTAGTCTTGGTGAAGAATCACTCTATCTCTATGGTGGTAAGACACCAAGAGACCAATCCAATACACACAAAAACATATTACAAAAGCAAGGTATAATAAGCACAATAATGCTCAAAATATAACAATGAAAACCTTAAGACTAACCCACTCACAATTCATTCAAGCCATCATACACATGTGAGTTAATCAAAAACAGTAATTATAAGATATCACTCTAAGAATATTTATCAAGAATGCATGAACATGTGAGCAAGAAAAGGATGAGACTAAGCATATGAAAAACAATATGCAAATAACAATGAATCAATCTTCAATATGACATGTTAATCTCTCTTCCTCACACATGCATTTCTCTCTGCAAAACAGAATGTAAAACACGAAAATATGCTCTCTAATCAATCCTATACAATAGTATGCAATGCTACACTTCTCTTGAAATTGCTTAAACTTATACAAAACAGTTTTGACACTTCAAGTCATTGCAATCAGTTAAGCAGTTAAAACAGAAAGCAGTTAAAACAGAAAACAGTTATAACATAAAACATATTTGTTAATCGATTAAGTTACCATGTTAATCGATTAACCAGTGTAACATGATTAAAACAGAAACCAGTTGTAACAGAAATACAATTGAGTTAATCGATTAAGTCACCACGTTAATCGATTAACCAACATATTAAAACACGTGATTCAAAAGGCAAACTACTCATATGTTATGCTTAACTTCTATATTTGTTTTAGCAATTATATTATGCCTAATATACACATATAACATGTATGATTAATGCATGAACATACAATTAACTAGATGATATGTCTCATGAATGTGATATGACAATTATAATGGCTTGAGAGACTTGAATCTAGGTTCACCTCACCTATACTCACTTACTAAGACACACATCTCAGACTACTTAGAATAATGACTCTATTTATATAACCTAGTCTAGATATGACTAATGAGCTCTAGGCATGTTGATTGTTGAGTCATCTTCAAGCTTTAATAAAACATTGTCTTCATCTAGGCAAAGCATTGCTAGTGTGATCCTTGACACTTTGCACTTTCATAACAGAGAAACATCACTAGTCCTACCAAATAAATAGAAAACGGCAACAACAATTTAAATGAAAAAATTGCAACAATAGTTAACATGTGAATGAGAGAGAGGTTTGAAAATTGGTCTAGCAAATTAAGTAAGAAATATTAATTGATATTGATATGATCATAATTTATACAGACATGAAATTAGAGATATTTATTATTTTCCTTTATGTATTAGTATTTTCGTTTATGTTTATTAGTATTAGTATAGATAAACATGAAATTAGAAGTTATAAAAGATAAAATAAGGAAACATAAAATATTTCATGAGTAGTTATTCTATGTTTAAATAATATTATAAAAATGAACTATGTCACTCTTTAGTGAGAACAACCAAGTGTGTGAGATTTTGTAAGTTTAAAATTGCACATAAATTTTTATTATTTATTTGGTTTATGTTTATTTAAATAATAAAAACTTAGTTAATTATACTATTATTTAATAATAGTATATTCATAATTTCTTATGTATTATTAATTATTTAAATAATTAATATTTTAAATAAATATTTTTTTAAATATATTAATCTTTTATATAGTAAGACATTACAAATATATTAGAATAATGATAGGAACTCTTTTATAACTTATTGAAATTAGAAAATATAAAAGATAAAATAGGGAAACATAAAATATTACATGAGTAGTTATTTTATATTGTTATTTTATCTATTAGTATTAGTATAGAAATTTATATAAACAAGAAATTAGAAGTTATTCCCTAGTATTAATCCTAACATAAAATATTTCAAGGGTAGTTATTTTATGTTTTTCTAATTTCTATTAGTATTAGTATAGAAATTTATATAAAATATTTTATGGTAGTTATTTAATGTTTATTAATATTAATATATATAAAGATGAAATTATAAGTTATAAAATATAAAATAGGGAAACATAAACTACTTTGTAGAAATTATTTTGTCTTTTCCCTTTATTAAGTAGTATTTTATTTAAATAATAAAAAATGAGATAATTATACTATTATTTAATAACAATATATTCGTAATGTCTTATATACTATTAATTGTTTAAATAATAAATATTTAAAATAAATATCGTTTTAAATATATTAATCTTTTATAACTTAATGTTATATTACAACTAGCAAGTACCCGTGCATTTGCACAAGGCGATATTTTTGTCACATGATTAAGAATATACATATTACATGTGCATTGTCTCTCTAAGCATAAGGAAGAACTAAAAAAAAATTATTTTGAAATTTATATATCCTTCAAAATTCAATATCCTTCATTGTTCAACCTAACAAAGTTTAAATATATACAATATTATTATGCGGAAGAAGTTGATTTTATGATTTGGAAAACAAAAAATTGTAAATGAGTTTAAAACTTGATGAGTTAATATGTTGAATGTTTGGCCCTTATTAGCGTTACACATATCAATAGAATCAGAACTGTTGTATTCTTTTTTATCACCTAATATTATTTAGTTTAAAAATATCTACATCAACTTAATAAACGATTTAAATGAATTATCAATATTTTTACTTGGAATTAAACTCAAAACATATTCATTTATTTTATTAATAATTTCAATAGTTGATGCAAGTATTATCCTTGTTTATAAAAACTCTTCATTTTTTAGTAATCTTGTAAATTTGGATAAGTACTTTGAACTATGACATCTATAAGGTTGTCAAAATTAACAAATGTATATGCCATTAGGTAGGAAATGACGTAGTTATGAGAATTGTAAAGAAAAAATAAATAATATAACTCTAACTAATATAGATCAATATTATTATATTTTTTATGCTAGCGATTATATACCATTACTAAGAGTTTATTATATTATTTTGAAATTGTATCATTGTCATGATTATATGTCTTCATCCATATAATTTTTAACCCATAATATTTTAATGATCTATAAAGAATGATAGATGACACATAAAATGAATAAATAATATTAATTGAGAACATTTTAAAATCTATTTAAATGTGGAATTTCTACATATTTCATTTATTATATTTAAAATATTTTTTCAAAATTTTATAGCAACTTTAATACATAATTTTAAATTAGAAACTAAATCATCATAATTAATGCTCTCAATTCCTTATAATTATGGGAAATGAGGCATTTGAGAACTATCAAATTTTCTTCTAATTAATATATATTATGAGTGATAAATATAATGACTATATATTATGAGTAACATCAACTATTAAAGTTCAGGGGGAAAAATAAAACAAATAGAGTGTTGAATTATACATTATGAGTGATAAATAAAATAATATTTCTTTTGAATTGAAAGTTAAAAAAGATATTCTCAAATCCCAAATTGCAACATAGGATCCATTTTCAAGCTTTTTTCAAAAGCAACGACACCTCAAACCTTAATTTTTTTAAGAGAATAACAAATTATTTATTACACAACATTATCAATTACGTTACATTACATTTTTTATCTTCTTAAAATTTTCAATTAACTTGATGTCTTTTGCAGTGGCTCAAGACAATGCACATTTTTTGAAGTAATTTGACATAGAAATTAGCAAAAATCATGGTTCTATTTTTTTTAATAAATATATAACATATGTAATGGTTAATGAGTTCAATAAAAATATAACATGTAAAAAATAACTTGTATTTATATTGTATTTTAATTAGTTAACAATTTTTTTGCTTTTTACCATAACCAGGAATCAAAGGTAAACAAATATGATTAGCTTAACATACATGAACAATCGCATATCACTTTTTAGAACAGTGAAGAAACTCCAGATTCTTCGTAGTTGGATTATTGGAATATACATAATCAAATATCACAATTGAGGCAAAATCTTATATCATTTAGGTGTTTCTGAAACATGAAGAAACAATCAATAAAAATAGTAACTCATTTGAAAAAATATATATAAACAAAATAAGAGATTTACATAGAGAGAAAACTAACTTGCGAAGATGCTTCAAAGGAGAACCAAAATGCAAATGAAGAGAGAATAATATAAGGACGTGATAAGATGAGGAGATACATAGATTAATAACAACAACAAACAAACAAATACAATATCGTAAGTGAAAGTTTGATCGTCCTTGAGGGTGCGACCCTTGTAAATTAGACGCTAACGAAGATGATCGTTAGAAGAACAAATCTACAAAATAATGAAATCAATGATAACAAATCTACAAAATAAAGAAATTAATAAAAACATAAACAAAAAATAACATTTTCAATAAGTACAACAAACGAAATAACCAAAAAAATCAATGAAAAATGCATTTTAAGGAACAAATTTATAAAATAAGAACAAATATACAAAATAAATAATAAATCAATAAAATACACTTTAAGAGTGATTGTTGGAAGAGAAAGACAATAATGAAGGTGCACTAAGATAATGAAATTGAAAAAATGAAATGAAACTGAAGAGGAGAATGAAATGAAAAAATGGAATGTAAGTGAAGAGAATAATAGAGATAACATGCCCTTGTTTGAAGGAAAAACAAACAATCAAAATAAGTGTTAAACAACATATATTTTCAAAACCATGATTCTTACATAATTTTAGAGGAGAATACACTATAGGCGGTAGGTGTTTCTGAAAACAAGATCATATCTGCAAAAAAATAAATGATAAAATAAGAACAAATCTAAAAAATCAGAATATATCTTCAAAATGAACAATAAAATCAATAACAAATGCACTTTAAATACCATATATATAAAATAAAATAGATTTACAAAATAAATAAGAATCAATGAAGAAACGCAATAATGAAGATGCATAATTGAATGAAGAAAATGGAATGAAATTGGAGGGGGGGGGGGAATTGTTAGGATAGAAGAAAGAAGAAATAAGAAAGAAGATGGAAGATGAAAATGTGTGATGTGTGAGTTTAATAAAATTAGTTAATAGATGGAGAGAGGTGAATGAAAGATAAAAAGATGGACTTGAAAAATTATTCAAATACAATTCAATGTGATGTATCATTATTATTTGAATTTGAATTTAAATATTTATCATAATAATGAAAAAGTATAGAAGTTCATATCATGTGTATAAATCTTTACATTGTAAGTGTATAAATATTATATTCATAAAATAATAATTTTAAATTGATGAAGCTGAAATTGAAAAGTTTGAGCAAGATTAAAAAATTAAAATGGAGAGGAAATGAAAAACTTTTTAATAATGAAACCGAAACATTTTTTTAATGAGGAAAAACCATATAAATTTAAGGGCTTTTAATGAGAGATTTAATGTGGCTGAAAAAAATCTTTTTTCTATTTAAGAAGTCAATATATTTTGAATTATTAGGAATCTACGTTAACTGTTTTTTATGCAATATGAACTTTAATATTTTAAGTACCTTAACTTTGTTTTATGCAATTATTATCATTATGTAACATGGTGTGTATCCAAATTATAATGTGTAATATAAATCATTTATGAGAAAATTATTGATAGTTAATGTGTAATATAAATTATTGATAGAAAAATTGTTGATAATTAATATGTTTGATGAGCAAATTATGCATGATGATTAAAAGGAATGTATATATGTATAATAATAATAACGAATTATTATTATTAGGAAGTTTAAATTTTTAACCACGTTAACTTTTTTTATGCAAAATATTATCATTATTAGCAACTTGAGAAATCAATATATTTTGAACACGTTAACATTATCATTAAAAGGAGGTTTAATTATCATTATTAGGAAGTTTAATATATTTGAAATATTTTGAACACGTTAACATTATCATTATTAACGTATTCATCATCATGCATGATTTGCTCACGATTTACTAATGCACTTTTCAGGTTTTGATCATGTTATTATTAGAAGGTTTAATTATCATTATTAGGAAGTTTAATATTTGAAGCACATATACTTTTTTTATTCAATTATTATCATTATTTAGCATGGAAAAATTACTGATACTTAATGTAATTTATTTGGAGGGAAAAAATATAATGAGGGCATGACACATGTCATAGATGATGTGACAAGTTTTTTGGAAGGGAAAAATTTAATGAGGGCTTGACACATGTTACAGATAACGTAACAAATAGTTTTTTTTGTTAAATAGTAAATAAATAACCTCAAGAACTCTTACTGTTATAACTTACTGTTATATTACAATAACCTTATGAACTCTTTTATAACTTTTTATGTATTAAACATGCGTCAACATTCACATATATTCATTATTAAGTGGCGAATGATATTTGAATATAATGTGATAAAAGGTAAAGTAGGAAAACATAAAATATTTCATGTGCAGTTATTTTATGCTTTTCTAATTTCTATTAGTATTAGTATAGAAGTTTATATAAAATATTTCATGGGTAGTTATTTAATGTTTATTAGTATAAATATATATAATATAAGTATATATAAAGATGAAAATAGAAGTTATAAAATAAAATTAGAATATATAAAATATGAAATAGGAAAACCCAAAATAACTTCATTATTAAATAGTATAGATGATAAAATCACTACTACAACAAATATACAATTTGGTTTCTTTAAAATTAAATTAAAATTGAAGATACAAATAAAAGAGATAATGTGCCAATTATATTACCATCGGCTATATACTTTATGAATGATAAGATCAATTATTTTATATAATTTATGAACTTTGTAACATATACATAAACCACCAAAAAAATGGAATAATAGAACAACGTAACTAGTTGAGTAAAGAACAAATAATTTATGTTAGTTTCTAATAACATAAATAAAAACTTTTGAGTAACAATGTGTAAAGTTAGCAATCAAATAGATATTTTTTTAATCTCAACAACAAATTGATTAGTCATAATCTTAGAAATTAAATTGACATTTTATTTTTGTCTATTATGAAAAGTGTAAGTGTTATATATAAATATTGCGTAACTTACTAACCTTATGTCCAAATTTGTAATGTTTGGCTTATCGATTACTAGATACATGCATTTTAAAATTATAAGTAGAATATCCCTTAATTTTTATATGTTATGTAAGTTCTTTCTATATACACACAGACATATTATTCAAGATTTAAATACACCCACACACCTTGACAACACAAAATAAAGTGACACATAATTTATTTATTTATTTACTAAAATGGTAGGTTTATTAAATGTTCATAGTAATGATACATATTAATTCATTAATTAAACTGAATGACAGTTGCATTATATTTTATAATAAATACAATAAAATTATTAAATAAATATTATTATTTTCATCCTATACCTTAATTATTGAAATATTTCAATGATTGATCATGTTATAAATAGCTATGATGTTCAACGTTTGAATATATAATGTGTTAATTTAAAAATATGGAAATGTTTTATGCAAAAACTATTTTTTATCGGTTTAGTACGATATGGTTTGACAAATATTGACTGGTACTTTCTAGTTTTGGTATGTTTAATTTAATTATGTTCAATATGATTGTTACATTGTATCTATATAATGATTGGTTCACGACTTTGCCTATTAAACTAGGTATTTATTAGGATGTTTTTCACTATATTAATATCATTTATCCTTATTGTTAATGTCGTATATGAGTGCTAGATTTTGGATAATGGAACTAACAAGTAGGTTTTTTTACGGGATTTTGCAATATTTCTTGCAAAAACATCATTTCCATATTCTTCTCTCTCCATGCAAAGCATGCCTTAAGCCTACAGACTTTGAGTAAGGATCTTCTCAATTACTAGAGAAGTAAATTTCACACAATAAAAACAAAAAGCAACATACAATGACACTTTATTGGAGATTATTTTGATAAGGGAGTATAGTTATAGAAAAAGAGATGAAATGTATTATAGATTTACCTTTTATTTTTCCTCTTTTTTTCTTTTCTTTTTATAGAAAGTTAGTTGGTAACTAAAAAGTAGTTACTATCATTGTTGGCAAGTTGGTTACATCATGTATAAATCAAGCCAATTAGCTTCGTTATTCATTGAATGATATCATTACTATAATTCTTGTAAAGTCCAATATGGTATTAGAGCAAATTTTGCTCTGAATATCGCTACGTATTTAATCTAGATTCATTTTGCGTATCCAAGTTCTTCTTTTATTTTCACATTCGTCCATGTTAGGTTACAAGGACTCTAACACACCTAGATGGGGTGAATAAGTGATTTGGTTTACTATTAAAACTTTTTAATTATGAAATATATTGGTTGATTTACCCTGTTTTAATCGATTAAAAAATTAACTAATTCATTAACAATGTTCTCTAGTTAATTAATTAACTATATACTTAATCGATTAACTCGGTTAGTTTTTTGAAAAATCTTTTGTTCTTGACAACGAAATGTAATGATCATTCTGTTCTTACGTGTACTTTAACAGTTCAATTTATGTGATTAATCATGCAATGATTATTATACAACAATCCTAATATGAATTCAATTAAGATTATGAAAATGGATCATTTCGTAACTGTAAAAAAAATAGGGATAAGAGAAATTGACATGATCGATTTTTTCGTGGTTCGATTGGCAACCATTGCATTCTACATCCAACCCTCCCCTTCTAAACTAAGAGATTTGCTTTCATTATGAAGAAATTGAATGTGTTTACAAACAATCTTCTACTAGTAACTTCTTGCACCTAACTTCTAATTAAAAGCCTCACCACTTCTAGCTTAGGATTTCTCTGAATTCTTCTCTCCTTCTACAGTAATACATCACATCTTAAGAGATTAATTACAGCTTGATCATTCTTCCCGTGTACATAAGTTTTGCACCTTTTCTTGTACTAATAAACACTCAATTCAGAATATAAAACCTTCTTGATAAATCTCATAATATGGAGATGAATGCTTATAAGGTGCAAAGGTTCTTAAATTTTTTTATATGATGAATGCCTGAAAATCTCTCTTCAAGTATTCATGAAATTTCTCATATCTTGTGTCAACGTATCTAACTCTTTTTTCTTTCCAGAAGCTCTCTGTTTGATCTTGAAAATTCATTATAAAACTCATGGGAACGGTTAGTTAAAATAATATTCAGTTTCAATTAGTTTTCTACTATATTAATAGTTTATGTTGACACTTAATCGATTAACGTTCTTTAAAATTCCAAGATTATAAAACTGAAACTGACTTAATTGATTACCATGAACTTAATTGATTAACAAGTTTCCCATTTGAAAATACTTAATCGATTAACTATTGTTGGGTATCAATAGGTCATAATACACCTAGAGGGGGGGTTGAGTAGGTATTGTGGATCACTTGTTCCGCTTTTCCTATCTTTGCGTAAAACTAAAACAGACTACAGTTAATCGATTATGCTTGGACTTAATCGATTAAACAGTGCTTGGAGTTAATCGATTATGCTTATGGATAATCGATTATCCTAACACTCGCACAACTTGATTCTTTGGTTTCTTGAACAGCAAGTTACCAATTATCGATTCTTTACACAGTTAACTGATTAATGATATTACAGAAAGACAATAAAAAGATTATAGCATGCAACTCATATTAACACAATTAATCAACAAAGTAAAGACAGAAAGTAAAGACAATAAACAGATTATAGCATGCAACTCAAGAGATTTTTCTTCCTCTAATGTAATTGTAAGTTTACAAACACACTTCCAATTACAAAAACCAGAAAACCCAAGCCGGTTCTTACGTAGCTCCTATTGAGCTTGACAACCTAGGTTTGACCTAACTAAATTCCTACTAGGATCTCCTATCTTTTCGCGATCGGCCCCAACCTCGGTATCGCTCAAACTAAGATCACTTATCCTCTAAGAAGATGATCAAGATCTCTCTCGTAGTGAAACAATTTACAAAGAGGTCAACTTCCTTATTAAAATAGAATGTATTGAGTTGACTTGAGTACTTAATACTTGAATTCAACAATTTAAAACTCAATCTAAAATACAAAGAAGAAAATCCACAAGAACCTAATTCTAAATGAAATTAATGCATTAGGTTTTCTAAAAAAATGATTCACAATCTTTTAAAAAAGATTTTCCTCACAAATCTCTCAAAGAAATCAATAACTAGATGCAAGAATTCAATGCATAGAAAACTAGAGATAAGATGCCATGACATTAATCTCTAAGCCTAAATCGGCATGGTTTCACTCCCTAGGTTTTCTAATTGCACTTTCTCATTGCAATGCAATCTATGAAAATGTATGCTCTCTAACAATTTTTGAAATATGCAAGTTATGCCACATTGACAAGAATTACAAAATTTATACTAATACTACTGATACTGATATTAATCGATTATTCTTCCATTTAATTGATTAACGAACTGTTAAAAATCAGTTTTTAGTTACGTCTTAATCGATTATACGGTGTCTTAACCGATTAACATGCTAGCAACATTAGATCGGTTAGTAACTGAATTCTAGATAATCGATTACACTAACCACTTAATCGATTATGCTAGGTTAAAAATGTTTTTCTTGACTTATGGTAAACTACCTATATGATATGCCCATGCTATACATAGCTTTCCAAAATATATTACTTTTAATGCATGAAACTATGTATGTGTATGCATGAGCCTACTTAACATAAGATATCTAGATGTTATGTCTCAATTTTAGTTCTTGTGAGATTTTCCACCTAGGTTTACCTAACCTAGACTCAATCTAAGGCACTCATCTTAAGACTTCTAATTGCAAGTAAATATAATAATGTCTTAAGTCTATAGATGCACCCTATGAGTCTTCGACTCGTTGTTTGTTGTATGATCTTCAAGCTTTCTTGTATATGTATTTTCTTCATCAAAACTTCGGTTAGCTTTAAATGTGCAGGTCTTGACTCTTTGCACTTTCAATATCCTCCTTTTTAATGATGACAAACACTTCACCAATTTCTTGTTTGATAAGATTGATGGTGATCAACATGTGTTTGCTTAGGTTGGTTATATGTCAAAGTTGTGCTGCTCACCCTTACTTTGTTCTCCCCCTTAACCAAGCAATGAGGTGAAGTACATATAAGTAGGTAGCACTTTTACAGAAGCTCAACAACCTGAAACACATCAAACGAAAAAACAACCTTTCTCCCCCTTTTGACATTATCAAAAAGTATAGACAATTAAGTGATAATAGTTGGTCAAAAGTAAGAAGAGATATAAAGTTTGTGAAAAGAAACTATAATTAATCAGAAAGTACAAGCTTTGATTTGATTACCCAGTTTTTAGAAAATTGAACAGATGCACAAAATCTCTGTATTTAATCGAATATCGAGGGCACTTAATCGATTAAACGGACAAATAACAACATATGAACCAAGTTTATATGACACATCCAACATGTAAATATTCAATCAGTCATAGAATGATTAATAGTTCTGATATAGTCAGGTTAACCATGTATTAATCAAACAGATATGGCATACATGCTGGATATAATCAAGATACTCATAAAACCATAATTCATAAACCATTCGACATAATTAGCAATTGTTCAACAAAGCATGATATTTGCGAAATTTAAAAAAAGAAGTACAAAAACAGAGTTTAATAGCCTATTACAAGCCAAAAGCACACAATGCTCAAAATAACGATGTACACGACCCAAAATGTAACACCGTGAATTTTCTGTGTATGTTTTATTAATTATTTATTTTATCAATGATTAATTTTAGAAATTAATCAGTGTTGATTTAGGCGAAACCATAGTTGAGTGTTAGTCTTTTTTTGGTGATTTAATATTTTGTGGTAAATTTTCATAATTTTCTGCGACGAAAGGTTTTTTGAGCTGGCGTCGGGCCCAAATTCGCCTGAATTCGACCCAATAATGTGTTTTTGAGTTTCGTAACTTGGAATCGAATTCCAATTGAGGCATTGGCTTCGAAATATTATTTCGAGTCAAGATAGATATCAAGTTCGTCCAGAACACATTACTAAATATTTTTCACTCCGAATTCCGTGTTTTGAAGTTTTAACCGTAAACCGAAATCAGGAGATTTTTATTATCCGACCAGATATTAGCCGACAGTACTCAGGAATGTTTTAATCGGGAATGTGTCGTCAAAAAGGTCACATCACTTTCATGTAAGAGGCTTGCTTGTTAAACAAGCAAAAGTACATATCTTCTTACACAAAATCCCTAAATTCTCTCACTTATCTCTTACACAAACTACTTTTTGACAAACCATTGACTTTTCCCCCCAAATATGATTTTTCTCTTTAAGGATCCAAACCCTAGCTAATAGAATACCTTGGCATTTCAAACTCTTTCTTCCTTTTGCATTCTCTAAGAACTCTCAAGGTAGTTCTTCAAGGTTTTTCCTTTTCATTTCTTCATCTCTTAAGATCTAACCATTAGATGTTTATGAAAATTTAGTCTCATGTTTATATATATGTTGTGAATATTTTCAGCCGTTGAAATGTTCTAAATATCTTCCTAACTCTTTTTATGTTTAAAACTCCAAATATATATTTTCTTGAAATTAGAAAGTTATTTTGAAACCATGAACTCTTTGTGTTCATGAGGCTGTTTTTAATGTTTAGAAAGTTATATGTTTGTTGGTGTTTGAACATGGTTAAAGGTGATGATTGTATATCAAAGGAACATTTAAGGAGTTTTCCTAACCATGCAAAGTTTGGACTTTTCTACTTGTTTTTTGCTTGAAAAACCATAGCTTGGACAAGTTTAGAATAGTATATTTTTAATATTGAAGTTTGATTTTGTTTCAAATGGGATGATTTTGTTATCAAAGAAACCTTTAAAGTGTTTAATGATAAGTTGAAGGATCAAAATTTCCTTAGCATTAGGTCTAAATCATGGCCTATATGTGTTTAGGAAAAGTTTAGTTTCTAACTTTGAAATCCAAAATGTTTATGGATGAATTTTGTGAAAAAGTGTTGTTTTAGAATATTATGAGTTAAAAGTTGATCAGTAAATGATATTCTTTGACTTCCAAGTTCAAGTAATGATTTGGGATAAAAGATGATTTATAAAAGTCTTGACTTTATAAACTTAAAGTGTTATGAAGTATAGGATGGTTGATTTGTTATAAGATGAACATTGATAAGGTAAGCTTACTATAAAGTGGTAAATGTAACTTCAGAAATGTTGATTTAAATGTGGTTTAAGTATGATATCAACACTATCAAGAATGTGTTGAAATGACCATGGGAACTTTTTATGCAAAATATAAAATCTACTTAAGATGACTTACTTTAAAGTGGTAAGATCAACTTGGGAGATATGGATTTAAAAGTGTGGACTTAGATTAAGAAACTTACCTTGAAATGGTGAAGTATGGCTTAAAAAGTCTCCATGAAAATATAAATCTGTGAGGTGATAAAAGTATAAACTTTATCAAAAACATATCTTGGAAATCGGGAACAAGACTTTCGATGATAAAGGATGGTTCAAAAATATAAATCTTGGATCGGATGGATGAAATTCGTCGAGTTCATAAATGGATTAAAGTGTTAAACAATGTTTTTACTTTAGGGTTATGATGTAAAATTTGATTCGCAAACCACTAAATTATTTTTGTATGTTTAGTTTCAAAGATTTCGAAGTTGGAAGATCAACCCACTCTCTCGTAAAGGAAATCAAGCACGCGACAACCTAAGGTGAGGGAGAATACATCGTGACATAATGGTGTCCGAATATGACACCTAGATCTCTTAAACTATCTCAAAAGCTTGAGCGACAGTCTCTCGCTTGAGCGAGAGACATACAATATTTTTTATTGTTTCTGATTGTTTGATTGCTTAGGCAATAGCCCTAGCTTGGGTGTGAAGTGTATTTACACTTGGGAAAGACCGTGACTCAGATGATTGAGTCTGGTGCCCAAAATTGACAAACTTATACAAGTACCTTTGTTCTTGTGCCTATTTAGGCTATCAGATCGAAACTCTCCACTGTTTTCGATCGCTATGCATTTTAGTTTCTCGAGTGGTGTTCCTTCATGGATAACGACCATAATACTTGATATTTTAAGATATCCTAAGCATACAACTTAAGAAATTATCCATACAAAATCCATGCACGCAAATATTTGATTAAGTACGGGTTTTCTTAATACACAAATATAACTCCAAACTTTTGAGATAGTTTAGGAGATTCGGGTGTCATATTCAGACACCACTATGTCACGTTGTATTCTCCCTCACCTTTGGTTGTCGCGTGCTTGATTTCCTTTACGAGAGAGTGGGTTAATCGTCCAACTTTGAAAGCTTCAAAACTAAACATACAAAAACAATTTAGTGATTTACGAATCAAATTTTACATGATAACCCTAAAGTAAAAACATTGTTTAACACTTTAATCCATTTATGACCACAAGATTTATATTATGAACCATCCTTTATCCTCGAAAGTCTTGTTCCCGATTTCCAACATTTTCCAAGGTAAGTTTTTAATAACGTTTACACTTTTATCACCTCATAAAAGATTTATATTTCATGGAGACTTTATAAGCCATACTTCACCATTTTAAGGTAAGTTTCTTAATCCAAGTCCATACTTTTTAAATCAATATCTCCCAAGTTGATCTTACCACTTTAAAGTATGTCATCTTAAGTAGATTCCATATTTTGCGTGATAGGTTTTCATGGTCATTTCAACACCTTCTTGATAGTGTTGATCTCATGCTTAAAACAACATTTAAAATCAACATTTCTTAAGTTACACTTACCACTTTAAAGTAAGCTTATCTTATCAGTGT
>NC_032025.1:8042601-8064374 GCF_001865875.1 Lupinus angustifolius | reverse complement strand
TCATTAAACACTTTAAAGGTTCCTTTGGTAACAAAATCATCCCCTTTGAAACAAATCAAACTTCAACATTAAAAATATACTCTTCTAAACTTGTCCAAGGCTATGGTTTTTCAAGCCAAAAACAAGTGGAAAAGTCCAAACTTTGCATGGTTAGGAAAAGTCCTTAAAGGTTCCTTTGATATACAAGTTACAACCATCACCTTTAACCATGTTCAAATACCAACAAACATACAAACTTTCTAAATATTAAAAACAACCTCATGAACACAAAGAGTTCATGATTTCAAAATAACTTTCTAAGTTCAAGAAAATATTTATTTGGAGTTTTAAACATAAAAAGAATAAGGAAGATTATTAGAACATTTCAACAGTTGAAAATTTTCATAACATACATATAAACATCATACTAAAATTTCATAAACATCTAATGGTTAGATCTTAAGAGATGAAGAAATCAAAATGAAGAACCATGACGAACTACCTTGAGAGATCTTTAGAAAATGCAAAGTGAAGAAAGATTATGAAAATGCCAAGGTATTCTCTTTGTTAGGATTTGTCTCCTTAAAGAGAGAAATCTGATTTGGGGGGAAAAGTTAATGGTTTTTCAGAAAGTAGTTTGTGTAAGAGATAAGTGAGTGATTTTAGGGATTTTGTGTGAGAGGATATGTATTTTTGCTTATTTAACAAACAAGCTTCTTACATGAAAGTGATGTGACCTTTTCGGCGAAATATTCTCGATTAAACCATGACCGAGTATTTTCGGCTAATACTTGGTCAGATATTAAAAATCTCCTGATTTCGGTTATAGTTAGAACTCTGAAACACGTAATTTAGAGTGGAAAATATTTAGAAATACGTTCTGGATGAACTTGATATCTATCTTGACTCGAAATAATATTTTGAACCCAATGGCGCAATCGGAATTCAGTTCCGAGTTACGGAACGCAAAAACACGTTATTGGGCCGAATTCGGGCGAATTTGGACCCGACAGCAGCTCAAAAACCTTTCGTCACAGAAAATTACGAAAATTACCACAAAATAGAAAATCTAAAAACAAAACTAACACTCAATTATGGTTCAGCTTAAATCAATACCTATTAATTTCTAAAATTAATCGTTGATAAAATAAATAATTAACAAAACTTACACAGAAAATTCACGTTGTTACACATAAATTGTTGTTTCATCCAAAGAATTTGAGTGTAACACTCACTAGCGGCAATATACTCCACTTCGGAGGTGGATAAAGCAACACAAGTTTTCTTTTTGCTATGTCATGTCACTAAGGAGCTGCCTAATAGGTGGCAAGTTCCACTAGTGCTTTTAAGATCTAGTTTACACCCAACGAAATCAGAATCGGAATATCCTACCAAGGATAGTGAGGCATCCCTAGGATAACATAGTCCCATATTAGGGTTAATTTAAATAGCTCATGATACATTTAGCAGAAGCAAAGTATGATTCCTTAGGCATACATTGATATCTAGCACACATAGAAACACTAAAAATAATACAAGGGTGACTCATAGTTAAATATAATAACGAGCCTATCATGCCACGATATTTAGTTACCTCTACCGCTTTCCCTTTATCATTGTTGTCTAAATAGCATGAGGATGTCATAGGAGTGGATGCTTCTTTGCATTTTTCCACCTCGAATTTTCGTAGCAACTCCTTACAGTATTTTGATTGGTGAACAAATATACCACTGTCCATTTGCTTGATTTGTAATCCCAGGAAGAAGGTAAGCTCTCCCATCATTGAGATTTCAAATTCACCATGCATCAAAACAGAAAACTCCTTGCAAAGGAGGTCATTAGTAGCTCCAAAGATAATATCATCAATATTTATTTGAACTAATAAAACATGATTATCTAATTTTTGGATAAAGAGTGTTGTGTTGACTTTGCCCCTAACAAACCCATTTTCTAAGAGAAAAGCACTCAGTCTATCATACCAAGCTCGATGAGCTTGCTTTAGGAAATAAAGTACATTTTTAAGCTTATAAACATGGTTCGGAAATATATAATTTTTAAAGTCGGACGATTGCTCAACATAAACCTCATCTTGAATGAATCGATTTAAGATGGCTCTCTTAACATCCATTTGGAACAATTTAAAATTCATGATTGATACAAATGCCAATAGCATCCTTATGGCCTCTAGCCTCGCAACACGGGCGTAGGTTTTATCATAATCGATACCTTCCTCTTGATTGTATCCCTTGGCCATAAGGCGTGCTTTGTTTCATATTATTAAGCCAGATTCACCAAGTTTATTTCTAAAGACCTATCTAATGCTAATTATCGGATGGTCTTTTGGTTTGGGGACCAAGTCTCACACATTATTACGCTCAAACTGGTTTAGCTCTTCTTGCATAACTATACCCTAGTGCACATCCTCTATAGCCTCATATATGGTCTTAGGCTCTATTTGTGATACGAAAGCAATGAAATTACAAGAACTACGGGTTATGACCCTCATAGAGATATCACCTAATACTTTATCAAGTGGATGGTGTTTCTTGGTTTTCCACATCCTCGACAATTCATGATGGTCCTCATTGACTTCTTGATCATCCTTATTTTCTTTGTCCGTTTTCAAGTCCTTTAAAGCACTTGTAACATCATCAGACAAAACTTTCCTCTTCTCTTTTGGAGAAGATTCGTCAAAATGAACATGAATCGATTCTTCTACAATAATAGTGTATTTACTAAAAACTCTAAACGCTTTACTATGCATCAAATACCCTAAAAATATACCCTCATCCGCCTTTGAATCAAATTTTCCTAAAGCTCGTTTTTCATAAACAAAAATAAAACACTTGCATCCAAATGCATGAAGATGAGATATATTAGGTTTTCGACCTCTCAATAACTCATAAGGAGTTTTTAACAGTTTAGGCCTAAGAAGTACTCGATTTATAACATAGCAAGCCATATGTACAACATTGACCCAAAAGTATTTAGGCACTTTGCTTTCATTAAGCATGGTCCTGACCAACTCCTCTAATACGTGATTTTTCCTCTCAACAACTCCTTTTTGTTGAGGAGTTCTAGGAGCAGAGTATTGGTGTAGGATACCATGTTTATCATAAAACTTGTCAAACAGGTGGTTCTCAAACTCACCACCATGGTCACTTCGTATATATACAATTTTTAGGTTAAGTTGGTTTTGGATTTGCTTGACAAGGCTCTTAAAGGATTTAAATGCGTCGCTTTTAGCAGAAAGGAAGATGGTCCATGTGAACCTAGAAAAACCATCTACGATTACTAAATCATAATAGCTACCTCCTAAACTCATGATTTGTGATGGTCTAAACAGGTCCATATGGAGAAGCTCCAAAGGCCTAGTTGTGGAGATCACATTTTTAGTCGCAAATGAGTTTTGAACTTGCTTACACTTTTGGCAAGTGTCGCAAGCTTCTTTAGATTTGAAATTAAGTTTAGGTAGACCAACAACTAAATCGTGTGATGACAATTTATCTAATTGTTTAATGTGTATATGCGCAACGCGCCTATGCCAAAGCCATATGTCATTCTCTCTAGAGATAAAACATTTTGAGAACAATGTAGTGACATCCTCCAAATTAACCATGTATATGTTATTTATACGATGACCAACGAACTTAACATTATTAGATAAACTATCACAAATAATGCAACAATCAGAATCGAAGGATACTTTGTTACCTTTATCGCACAATTGACTGATGCTTAACAAGTTGTGCTCCAAGCCTTCCACATAGAGCATGTTCTCTATTACATCTTGAGAAACATTATCAATAGGTCCAACTCCAAGTATTTTCCCACGATTTTTGTCGCCATAAGTGACATACCCTTTTTATTTGAGTGATAGTGAAAGTGCAAAGTGTCAAGTACATCACTATTGGATTGCCTATGTTTTGATGAAGACAAGGATTTAGTGAAATCTTGAAGATGACTCAACAAATCAACATGTCATGGATTCAAGGGTTTCATATCTAGACTAGGTTCTTTAATAGAGTTATTTTTTAGAAGTCTAAGATGTGTACCTTAGATGTCAATGGAAAGTGGCATCCTCATTCATCAATCGAAGTACTGCAAGGAGTCACTCAAAAAGTTCGACATGGAAAAATGTAAAGAAGCTTCTACACCTATGGCGTCCGCTTGCTATCTAGACAAAGACGAAAAGCGAAAAGCTATTGAGGTAACCAAGTATCGAGGGATCATCGGATCTTTATTATATTTGACTACAAGTTGCCCCGATATTATGTTTAGTGTTTTCATGTGTGCTAGATTTCAAGCATTACCTAAAGATTCACATTATAGTGATGTTAAACATATCATGGGATATTTAAAAGGAACAATAACTATGGAATTAATGTATCCTAGGGATGCCTCATTATCCTTAGTAGGGTATTTCGATTCTAATTTCTCTGGATGTAAGTTGGATCGGAAGAGCACTAGTGGAACTTGTCACTTACTAGGAAATTCCTTAGTAGCATGGCATAATTAAAAGAAAGCTTGTGTTGCTTTATCCACCACCGAAGTGGAATACATTGTCGCGGTGTGTGTTGCACTCAAATTCTATGGATGAAGCAACAACTTAAGGACTTTGGTCTTAATCTAGAAAAGATTCATATTAAATGTGATAATACAAGTGTCATAAACCTATCCAAGAATCTCGTTTTGCATTTGAGAACCAAGCATATGGAAATTAGGCATCACTTCTTGCGTGATCATGTTCAAAAAGGCGACTGTGTGCTTGAATTTGTTGAAACTACTAAGCAATTAGGAGATATTTTCACCAAGCCCCTCTCACGAGATACTTTCTATGTTCTTCGAAGAGAACTTGGAATCCTTGACGAAAAATATCTTGATTAAATCGTCTAACATTTTATTATGTGTTTTGCATGTTGAATGTCTTATATGCTTAAAATGAATACTTGTTGAATGCATTCTATTCCTAATATGATTCATGATCTTGTATAATAAGCTCTATATGTATGTATGTTTGCTTAAAATTGTTGAATATAGGTTAGAAATCTTTGCATGCTTTTAAAACTCAAAAACCTACTTGATTCTACAAATCTGATGACTATTAATCAATTAACCAAGAGTCTTAATCGATTAAAATAAGTTCCAGTAGCTAACACTTTATTTTTCACGAAATTTAATCGACTAACATTCCATCTTAATCAATTACCTGGGCTTATTTTTTCTGAAAATCTAGAATTTCAACTATGATAAATCGATTAAGTACAACTCTTAATCGATTAACGGCAACAGATAAAGTAGAAACAGCAGCGTCTTTGGCACTCTTTCAAAATCCTCTCTATCCCATTTTCTCTCTAAATCTAAGAGGCAACAACAAAATCTCAATTCTTAGCTTAAACGAAGTTTAAACCTCGCCCTCTACCCATATTGCACTTCATTTAACCCCAATTTCTCTCAAATTTCCCTAGGAACCCGTTTTCCCCAATTCCAAACCCAAAGTTTAGGCTCCTCCCAAAAACCTCCTAAACCTCTCAACTCTCTCAGTTTTACTGTCAACAATGGAAAGAGGTCACTCAAAAAGGATTAAGACAACTACTCAACACACACGAAGGACTCCAATTGCTTCATCTTTGAATCTAAGTATGAGGCAGGACCGTAGAGATCCCTACTACTCTCTCATTCTACATAGACTCGGTTGTCAAAATTTCAAGGTAGGAAACCAACATATATCAGGTGTGCCGACTTAACCTGGATGGCGGAACAAAATTTTGAATTTCCGAACGGCATGCAAGATCAAGGAGCTGTCACTTTTCTGGAATTAAAGAGAAATATATACCCTGCACTGATTAGAGAATTCTATGTCAACTTTAGGTATAAAGATGGAAAGTATTGGTCTATGGTTTCTGGGAATTTATTTGAGTTGAGTGAGGAAATTTTTATGAATGTGGGTGGTTTGTCTACCAATGGTGCTAGCATTGTTGACTATGATTGGGTTAAGAATTAATTTGATGCTGCTGAGGTTTATAAGTCATGTTTGAGAGGTCCACATTTGTATGTCCAAAGAGAATTAACAAAATATGGATCGTTGTTTGTGGAGAATAGGCTTTTGCACTATTTGTTAGCTTACATTCTGGTTCAAAGGAACACAATTCATGCACAACCCACCGTGAATGATTTGAGGTTCATGTATGTTGTTAAGGAAAATGTTATGATTAATTGGCCTGAGGAGATCCTTAAGGTCATGTATAGTGTGTCTACTTTGCAATTCAAGCTGCTACCCTACAGTATCTTCATTTCGAGGGTCATTGATTATCATGGAGTCTACTAATAAAGATCACCTTGTTGGTGAAAGTTTGATCCACAAGATGAGTATTTACAATTATGAAAATACTTGGCAATACCAAGAGGACTACACTATTGTGGATCTAGACTTATCTAGAGATGATGATCAGGCAAGAATGAATGAGCAGAATGCAGGAACTCAGGGGGAGACAACTGGGAATGCACTACAGGAACCTTCCTTAGGGTTATCTCATTTGGATGCTATGGAGCAAAGGCTGAATAATAGAATCGATCTACATTTTCGGTCTTTGAAGGATTCTTACCATACTGATTTGGAGCCATTTGAGGAACGTTAGGTCGCTTACATTGGTAAGCACTATCAGTCCTTGAGGGGCATTGTTCAAACCACTGCTGAGGCACAAAATGACAGGTTTTGTGTAGAATTTGAAAAGCTGAGAGTTCTCATCAAGGGAAATAGTAGTCTGACAGTTCCTAATGATAGAAACCTTCCTCCTCATCCTTAGTTAGAATATTTTAGACCCTTGGATGCCTTTGGTTTATTTCTTCTATTGGCTAATTTCAGGATAGTGTTGCTTTGTTCTATTGAGACATATTTTCTCTTTGCTTTTATTGGGTTGTAATAATTACTATCTACTTTTGTTGAACTTTTATCACTTGATATGCATGATATTGAACTTTGGTCGTTACTGGTTTTGTTTGAATTTCTTATATCATATGATTATTTATGTCATATATAGTATGAATGTATGTTTATGGTTCTTGACCATGATTGGTTATATGCATCTATCTTGTATGATTAAGCCTTCTGTTTACATGCTATTATATTAATGCTTGATCATTTTATGCTTTACCAGTTATTGTATTACCATCCATGCCATTAAAATTGTTCATTTACTATGTTTTGTCCATTTAATCAATTAACACATGTATTTAATCCATTAAGTGTTTGTCAACAAGAGCACTTGTTCAAGCTTCCTTCAACTGGTTGATTAGTTAAATTCCCAAAATTAATTGATTGATTACAATTTTGATATCATTACATAACTCTTCTTACTTTTGACTAGATTGATTAGTTTAACTTTTTGATAATGTCAAAAGAGGGAGAGCAATACGCTTTAACTTTGAAATTAACAACCATGCATTCTATAACCATCATCAAGCTCTACATCAAACAAGATTTGGTGTGGAGTTTGTCATCATCAAAAAATGGAAGATTGAAAGTGCAAAGTGTCAAGTATAGCACTATTGGATTGCCTATGTTTTGATGAATACAAGGATTTAGTGAAAGCTTGAAGATGACTCAATAAATCAACATACCATGGACTCAAGGGTTTCATATCTAGACTAGGTTCTTTAATAGAGTTATTTTTTAGAAGTCTAAGATGTGTGCCTTAGATGTTGAGTCTAGGTTAGGTAACCCTAGATGCAATTCTCACAAGCCTTAAAAATAATCATTTCATTTACATGAGATAGATCATTGTGTGTTCATGCATTAATCATACATGTTACTTGTGTATCTTAGGCATAATATATTGGTAAAACATGTATAGTTGATAAGCATAACATATAGGTTGTTTACCATTTAATCAATTAGCTGAAAAATGTGCCACTTAATCGCTTAAGAGATGTATTAATCGATTAATGTGATTATGGTTTTAACAGATAACTGAAAACCTAAAAATAGTTATTCCCAACAACCCTTTAATCGATGAAATGGGTACTTAATCGATTAATTGGATCCCATAAACGTTTTCTATAAAAACTGCATTTTTCAGTTCATGTACCACACATCATATCATTCATTTTTAGAATTGCAAGTTGCATATTTTCGTGCTTAATTGTGTCATATAGGCAGAATGAAATGCATTGTGAGATAGTGAGAGATAGTATCATGCTTAGGCTTTAATTGTCATCATATTGCATGTGGTTTATATGTTAAACATTCCTATCTTTTCTTGCATGTTTCTTGCATTTTTTTAAGAGAATTTTAGGGTAGAAATTCTGTATTTCTGCATTTTCATAAACTCATACATATTCATATCATCTTGTGACTTTTGTATAGGGTTTTTAGCTGAGTTTTAATTGTAATATTTTGAGAAAAATTGTGCTTTATAATACTATATTTTTGTATTGTTTTTTAAATAAGGGAAATTGTCTCTTGGTGTCTTACCACCTAAGAGATTTAGTGCGTCTTCACCAAGCCTTAGAGGTCTTGAGTTTAGAACGAGTTCTTGGTTGGGGCTAGATCGTAAGAAAGGTTTTGTTATGCGATAAGGATAGTCAAACCAAGAAAGTGGGTTCTTGGATTCAAGAAGGGAGTGTCTAAGTGTTGTGTTGGAAGTTTGCATGTAACTATACATTCTGTTTATTATTAGTGAAGAAAATCTCCCGAGATCAGAAGGAGAGGCCTGGATGTAATTTGCAAGTGGACCCGTAAATGAACCAGGATAAAATTCCTTGTTGCAGGATTTTTCTATACCTAATCTCTTTACATTTCAAGTCTTATTATTGCATGATATTAGTTGATATTTTGGATATTGTTAGGTTGTTGTATCTAGTTTAATTTTGTACAAAAATGTATGCTTTATCTGTTCTTGAACATTGGTGAGTGGTTGTTCAAGAAGCCATTATGTAACTTGCTATTTTGTTGTGTGTTAATCGATTAAAGCAGTGTGTTAATTGATTAACTAGGGCTTTTTCCAGAATAGGGGTTCGGTGCGAAAAGCGATAATTGATAACCGCGACACCTATTCACCCCCCTCTAAGTGTATTCTGTCCACTTATACCTAACAGATAGATCTAGGAATTTCGATCTGTCACCTGTAATATGCCTCGAACACCCACTATCTAAGTACCAATGATGTCCATGCATTTGTAGGCGTACCTGAAAAACAAATTACTTGACTTGTTTAGGTACCCAATTGATATTGGGTCTCCTATTTGTTAGTAACCATGGTATTTTGTCCCTTCTTCACCCAAATATAAGAACCATCAGGCACACCATATATTCTAATTTAATATGAAGTAGTAGTATGACCACAAGTGCCACAATAGAAACAAGTAGGCATGTAAATGTCAAGTTTAAATCTACCGTATGTAAGCTTTGTGAGTTTTTCTTTTAAGCTTGAATTTTCAATTTGTAATGTCTCGCAAGTATCGCATACAGTAGGTTGACATAAATTATGTTTCGATCAATTATCTTTTTTACAAGAGTAGATTAGGTCTAAGGTTTCATTTTCAAGTTTTAACTCATCTAACTCTTTTGCATTTTAATGATTTGTTGTTCATGCAATATGATTATATGTTTTCTATCAATGTTAATCCTAGAAAGCTTTTTAAATTCTTCATGTAATTCAACAAATGCATTATATAACTCATCATATGTAGGAGAGTCATCAGTAGAAGATGATGTATCAGAATATACCTCATTTGCATCATCTTGTCCACTAGAGCTGCAAGCTTCTTGAGTTTTGACCATAAGGCATAATTTTGCAGACTCCTCCTCATCTGATGCACTTGATGTAGTTTCCTCCTCGGCAACATCCCAAACAATGTATGCTCTTTTCAATTTGAAATCTCAAGGAGTGATCTTTTCAGATTCAACCTCCTTAAGATAGGTTGGACAACATAGCCTCATGTGTCCAACCTTCCCACATTCATGGCAAGTGAAGTGCTCCTTTGGGATCTTTCCCTTTTTCATTGAGTCTTGCGCTTCCTTCTTCTGAAACCTCTTGAATCCTCCTCTTTTCTTCAGGAATTTTCCAAATTTGTGAACTAGGAGATTCATGGTTTCTTCGTCCAGGTCGGAATCATAATCATCATCCTCTACTTGATCTTGCAAACTGGTTGCCTTGAGAGAGATGCCTTTCTACTTCCATTATGAATCCTCGTTCATCGTCAAATGCCCTAACTCCATCTCATGTTCCTGGAGTTTGACAAATAGAGTCGCTAAAGGCATGGAATCTAAGTCTTTTGACTCCACGATTGCTATTACTTTCGGCTGCAATTTCCTGTCATGGCAACGCAAAACTTTGTTAGTTAACTCTCCTTTAGCAAAATTTTTATCTTGGGCAACTAAATGGTTAACAATGTGAGTAAATCAATTTTGCATTTCACTAATTGATTCATTTGATAACATACGAAATAGCTCAAGTTCATGTGTTAGCGCATTTAGTCTAGTGCGCTTAACCTCACTAGTGCCTTCGTGAGTCACTTGTAAAGTGTCCCATATTACAGAATTCATTGTATGATAGGGTCGATGTGATAATGTATTTGGCATGCAGGTTATGCTGAACCTTTTTGCACTCATCATTGGTCCATAAACTTTTTGGTTTCTCTTTTGCTTCATCGTCCACTAAGTGAAGTGGAACGAAAGGACCATTGACCATAGATTCCCAAATGTCTGTGTTAATCGTCTCAATGAATATTTTCATGTGCACCTTCCAATAGGCGTACCCCTCGCTGCTGAATATTGAAGGGTGGTTGATGGATGTGCCATCACCACCAAATGGGTTTGTGGAACCCATCGTAGTATCCTCCATGATCGAATGATTACGCGGTCAAGCTAACACTTTTGTACTAGCTCTGATACAACTTGTTGGGTATCAGCAGGCCAGAATACACCTAGAAGGGGGGTTCCTATCTTTGCACAAAACTAAAACTGACTGCAATTACTCAATTATGCTTGGACTTAATCAATTAAACAGTGCTTGGAGTTAATCGATTATGCTTGTGGATAATCGATTATCCTGACACTCGCACAACTTGATTCTTTGGTTTCTTGCATAGCAAGTTACCAATTATCAATTCTTTACACAGTTAAATAATTAATGAGATTATAGAAACACAGTAAACAGGTTATAGTATACAACTCCTATTAACACAATTAATCAACAAAGTAAATACGGAAAGTAAAGAGATTAGGGATTCAAAAGAGGTGCACAAGGAACTTTATCCTGGTTCATTTGCGGTCCACTTCAAACTACATCCAGACCTCCCCTTCTAATCTCGAGATATTTTTCTTCCACTAATGTAATTGTAAGTTTACAAACACGCTTCCAATTACAAAAACCAGAAAAACCAAGTTGATCCTTACTTAGCTCATATTGAGCTTGACAACCTAGGTTTGACCTAACTAAATCGCCTACTAGGATCTCCTATATTTTCACGATCGGCCCCAGCCTCGATATCGCTCGAACTAAGATCTCTTAGCCTCTGTGAAGATGATCAAGATCTCTCTCGTAGTGAAACAATTCACAAAGAGATCAAATTCCTTGTTAAAACATAATGTATTGAGTTGACTTGAGTACTTAATACTCGAATTCAACAATTGAAAACTCAATCTAAAACATAAAGTAGAAAATCCAAAAGAACCTAATTCTAAATGAAATTAATGCATTAGGTATTCTAAAAAAAATGATTCGCACTCTTTTGGAAAATGATTTTCCTCACAAAACTCTCAAAGAAATCAAGAATTAGATGCAAGAATTTAATGCAAAGAAAACTAGAGACAAGATGCAATGATATTAATCTCTAAGCCTAAATCAGAATGCTTTCACTCCCTAGGTTTTCTAAATGCACCTTCTCACTACAATGCAATCTATGAAAATGTATGCTCTCTAACAATTTTTGAAATATGCAAGTTATGCCACATTGGCAAGAATTACAGAATTTATACTAAGCCTACTGATACTGATATTAATCGATTATTATTCCATTTAATTGATTAATGGGCTGTTAAAAATCAGTTACGTCTTAATCGATTATATGGTGTCTTAATTGATTAGCGTGCTAACAACATCAGATTAGTTAGTAACTGAGTTCTAGATAATCGATTACACTAACTACTTAATCGATTATATTGGGTTAAAAATGTTTTTCTTGATTTATGCTAAACTACCTATATGATATGCATATGTTATACATAACTTTGCAAAATATATTCCTTTTAATGCATGAAACTATGTATGTGTATGCATGAGCCTACTTAACATAAGATATCTAGATGTTATGTCTCAATTTTAATCTTTTTCAGTTTTAGTTCTTGTGAGATTTTCCACCTAGGTTTACCTAACCTATACTCAATCTAAGGCAATCATCTTAAGACTTCTAATTATAAGTAAATATAATAATGTCCTAAGTCTATAGATACACCCTATGAGTCTTCGACTCAATGTTTGTTATATGGTCTCCAAGCTTTCTTGTATATGCGTTTTCTTCATCAAAACTTCGGTTAGCTTTAAATGTGCAGGTCTTGACTCTTTGCACTTTCAACTATGACCTTAATTGATTAACATTTTCTGAAGAATACTTAGTTTATATGCTATGAACCTCTAACATGATTTACTAATGTATGATACATGATTTTCAAATGATATAAGTTCCAACTTGTCAAATTCATCAAAATCATGTAGTCATGTATGAATGTTAATGCATCTAAATCATGTATGAATTTATGAATGTCAATCTCATATGTATCATCATCATTCTAATATGTGAGATTTTCATTAGGTTCATCTTACTCAGACTCTACTCCATTCAAAACATCTTAGGACCTAAGGAATGAGAATTTACTCTTAAGCTTTTGTTGTTCCTCTTGACGCTTGAACTTAGTCTTCAATGTTGTTGTAGTTGATTTGGCTTTGTCTACATCTTGTTTTGTCTTCATCAAAATCATGCAATGCACACTTGCATTCATAATCCAGATTCATTCTTCTTATTCTTTCGACCGTCATTTCTTCATTTCTTCTTCTTTCTTTGAAAATATTCTTCAATCAAAGTTTTGGTAGATTACATATGATAATCACAGGAGCGTGAAACACATAAATTTTCACATGGTAGTGAAGCTCAATCACATAACCCTAGAAATACTTTTTATCTACATCTAGGAGAGAATCCAAGAGCGATTCTTGTTTCAACACTTCTAGATAGAACGGTTTGTCACTCATGGATTAGATTATGAAACATGCGTTGTTGTCCAAGAATAAATACAAGTTTGTTGATGATTCAATCTCAAAATCAAGTCCCAACGATCCTGATTTTGATGATTGGGAGAGATGTAATACTATGGTGATAACATGGATTAAAAGATACATAGCATCATAGACAACACAAAGCACAATTTACATTGACAATGAACAAGAGTTCGTGCAAGATTTGAAAGATAGGTTTTCAAAAGGGTATTACTTTCACATTTTAGATTTATTGCTAGAGCTTCATTCAATTAAGTAAGGTGATAGGAATATTTCAAATTACTTCACTAATCTAAAGATTATTTAGGAAGAACTAGAGGCTTTGAGAAATGCAAATGTAACATGATGAAGATAATGAAGGAATAAAGATATTCTTATGTTATTTGTTTTTTAAAAGGGTTGAATGATGAGTTTAGCACAACTAGATCTCAGATTCTCTTACTTGAATCTTTGCCTCCAATGAATAAGATTTTCTCATTGTTGCTTCAGAAAGAGAGACAAATAACTAGTATGAACACCAAGATTTTGTTTAATTCCCATGAAACAAATTCTATGGAAGGGATGAGTAGAGCATTAAGAAACAACTTACAACAATAAAGAGGAGGTATGAGAATAGGGGAATATGTATGGTAGGCACATCGTTCATCAAAATAGAGGAAGAGGCCTTGGACGGAATTATGGTTCAAATAAATCTAACAACATCAAAGTATGCACATTTTATGGAAAGGAAAGGCATATTGTTGATGTTTTCTATTAAAAGCATGTATTCCCTCCAAACTTTGGTATGTCCATGTAGAGAATTAATAATGGTGCAGTTGACAATGTTGGGAGCATTAATCTAGTTTCATCAAGTAAACTAGATGCTTCATTGAACATAGAAGATAACACAAAGCCTTCTTTGAGTTTCAGTTCAGCTGAATATGTTGAGCTTGCATCTTTGTTCAGAAGTGTTGGAACAAATAAATCAGTTGGTCACAAGGTAGATTAACTCAGCATAATGCCCCTTGATGATTTAGATCTTCATAAGGATTCTGTTATGAACTCAGGTAACCATTATTTCTGGATTCTTGATGTTGATGGTACTAACCATGTGTTTCCTCATTTGTCTAGCTTTACATCATACAATTCCATTAATATAGTTGTCATTAAAATCCCAAATGGTATGTTGTTACAGCCAAATATTCAGGCATGATTATGTTTTCTGAAAACTTGTTCTTGCATAATGTCTTATTTGTTCCTGAGTTCAAATTTAATCTCATATTCATTCATAAAATTTTAATTTCATTGCATTGCATAGTAGTTTTTAATGATTCTCAATGCCTAAATCAAGATATGAGTACCTTGAAGATGATTGGACATGCTAAATTGCACAACAATCTCTACATTCTTGTCACACTCTCAAGACCATACACACAAAATCTATGTTCAGTAAATTATGTTTCTAGTATTTCCTTTTGTGATTTGTGACATTTCAGATTAGGTCACCCCTCTAATATTGTTTTGCAACATATTTGTAAATATTTCACATATGTATATTTTGATGCTAAGAAAGTCTGTGAATTTTATCACTTCGAAAAACAAGCAAATTTGTCTTTTCCAGTAGTAAGAATAAAAGTTTGGCACATTTTTTATCTCATACATATGGACATTTGGGGACCCTTGCCTATTTCTTCCATTCACAGTTTTAAATATTTCTTCATTGTGATAGATGATTTTAGTAAAACATTCATGGTTGTATCTCATGAAAACTAAATCAGAGGCTCGAGTTTTGATAAAAAATTGTGTTGCTTTCATTCAAACTCGATTTCATAAAGTCATCAAAATCATTAGAACTGATAATGAAATTCAGTTTCATATGTCTTATTTCTTTGATAAACATGGCATCATTCATCAAACCTCGTGTGCTGAGACTCTACAATAAAATTCTATTGCATTAAGAAAGCATAGACATCTTCTTAATGTTATTAGAACCTTGTCGTTTCAAGCTCATCTTCCGAAGATTTTCTGGTCTTAAGCAGTACATCATAATACTTTCCTCTTTAATAGAGTATCTAGCCCTACACTTCAAAACAAGTCATACTATGAACTTCTTTTTCAATCTAAGCCTGATCTTAATGCACTCAGGGTCTTTGGGTGCTTGTGTTTTGCATCCACACTCATACACCATCACACCAAATTAGATGCTAGAGCCAAGAAATGTGTCTTTTTTGGGATTCAAGTAAGGTGTAAAAGGTTGATTATCTTTTGCTTGATTTACACACTAGGGAAATTTTTCTCTAGAGATGTTGATTTCTATGAAAAAAATCCTTATCCTTCCACAACTGATACCTCAGGTCCCAATGTTTTGCCTTCTGATCCAACTCTTGATTTCCTCCTTTATGAATATCCTTTCTAGCGACAACCATGTGTGTCATCACTACACTACCTGCCTCATCTTCACTTTTTGTATCTCAACAATCATTTGTGTCACCACAATCAGTTAAGTCAAACACTGTTGCCAATACACACTATGCTTTCTTGTAGAAAATCTTCAAGAATTCGTTATCCACCAACATATCTCCATGACTTTCATTATAATCTTCTTACCCAAACAACCATAAAAGTCCTCATGTTTCTCATCCATTTTCTTCCGTTTTGCAATACTCATACATCTCACCTCCTCACCTAAACCATATTATTTCTATTTCCACACACACTGAACCTAAATCATATCACCATGCCATAAAATGTCCTCATTGGATTTTACAATGTAGAATGAGCTTACAACCTTAGAATTAAACAACACATGGAGCATTGTTGATTTTCCAAGTGACAAGCTTCCCATTGGTTCTATATGGGTATATAGAATCAAGTACAGATCTAATGGTAGTGTTGAAAGGTACAAAGCAAGATTGGTGACCAAATGGTATACTCAGACATAAGGTATTTATGACATTGACACCATTGCCCCTATCATCAAGTTAATAACTCTAAGACTTATTTTGGCCATTACAGCATTTGAGAGTTGGTTTCTACATCAGTTGGATGTTAACAATGTTTTTGCATGGAGATTTGGCAGAAGAAGTATACATGAGCATCCCTTAAGGTGTTACTTGTTCCAAGCCAAACCTAGTATGCAAACTCCATAAGTCTTTTTTTGGCTTAGAGTAGGCCGGTAGGTAGTGGTACAACAAGCTTTCCAGCACTTTTGTACATATGGGGTATGTCTAATGTACCCATAAACACTCTTTATTCACTAAGAAGCATAACACCAACTTCATTGTTCTCCTTATCTATGTGGATGACCTCATCTTGGCTGGAAACGATTATACTAAAATAACATTCGTCAAGCAGCATCTTCATGCTTTATTCAAAATCAAGGACCTTGGTCTTTTGAGATACTTTCTTGGACTTGAAAATTCTAGGTCCAACAAAGGTATTACATTGAGTCAACGAAAATATGTGTTGGATATCTTGGCTGACACTGGTTATTTGGCTTCTAAGCCTACTACTACCCCTATTGCCAAAGGCACTATCCTCTCTCAGGACTACTCTAGTGCATACTTAGACGCACTTCTTTTAGAAGATTAGTTGGTAGATTGCTTTACCTAACAAATTCAAGATAACATCTCAGCTTCTTTGTGGAGCAATTGAGTTAGTTTATGAGTCAGCCTAACATTTCTCATCATCAAGCTCTCACACGAATTCTCAGATACATCAAAGGTACCCCAGGACAGGGACTATTTTATCCACCTAGTTCCCCACTCCAATTGAAATCCTTTAGTGATTCAAACTGGGCCACATGCATTGATTTCATGGGATCTGTTTCTGGATATTGTGTCATCCTTAGACATTTCTTAGTTTCATGGAAATCCAAGAAACAAACCGCGGGGGTGAGACTATCATGTGAAGCTAAGTATGGAGCCATTGCTTCCACTTCATGCGAACTTTAGTGATTAACATTTTTGCTAGACACCTGTCCTATCTCCTTCATTAAACCACCTCTTCTTTATTGTGACAACGACCTAGCTCATTATATTGCAGTAAATTCTATGTTCCATGAACGCACTAAACACATAGAAATTGTTTGTCATGTGGTTAGGGAAAGACTCCAAAGCTCGTCTCTTTCATATGCTCCAATTCCCACATCAGAGCAGCCTCTTGATTTGTTCACCAAGGCATTAGACATTTCTACTTTTTCCTATCATCTTGGCAAGCTAGGTGTTCTGAACATCCACCCTCCAACTTGAGGGGAGATATTGAAGATTATATTGATAAGGATGTATGGTTACATCAAAAGAGATGAAGTGTACCATAGATTTACCTTTTATTTTCTCTCTTTTTCTTTTCTTTCCTTTTCTAGAAAGTTAGTTACTAAATGAAAAGTGTTACTATTATTTTTCGGAAGTTAGTTACTTTTATCATTTCATTTATTATGAAATTACATTTTTTATTATTGAAAACATGAAGAGAAAAAATCACTTGTCTCTCCATAAATGGAGAGGATCCTTGTTCACATATTTCATCCTAAAACCTCAAAAATCCAAATACAAAAGATTCTATCTCAAACTCAAAAATCGAATCAAATCTACCGCATAACTTCATTATGAGATAGATGGAACTTGATTAATTGGGGTGAATATTTTTCTAATTTATAGATTATTTTTTTATGAAAAGGAAGACAAAGAAGATGATAATGGTGGGCAGTAGTGAAAATGTAGAATTTGGTGAAAAAACATATAAATCAATGATGTTAATGGAAATGGTAAATTGAAAAGGTTTTTGAGAAATGAAGGAATAAGATGAAGCATGTTTTAAATATGGATAAGGAGGAAAAGTGTATCTAAACCTAAATTTATTATTTTTAGGACTTAAATATATGAGGAGAGTCCAACCCAAAAAACTAGTCTATTAGGTGGGAGAGTCTCATGATTTAAGTACCATGTTGAGTTTGTTATGCTACCCAATATGAGACTCCAAACATTGTCGCCCCTAGGGCAAACGTCCACGACGACTTTTGTTCTATCGACATTGACCAGATGGTAGTGCTTTCTCTTTTAGTGGTTTCACTTACCCATCAGTATTCGATAATATACATTAATCTAACCTATAAGTAGTCCTTTCAATGACATAACTCTCAACGAAAGCATCAATTGTTAGGACTTAAACACATGAGGAGAGTCAACCCAAAATATTAGTCTATTAATTGGGAGAACCTCATAAGTTAAGTATCATAATAAGTTTACTATGTTACCCAATGTGAGACTCCTAAAAAATTCCTATATATTCTTGTATGTTTTAACCTCGCAAGGATAAACATTGGTCCTATATACCCTCAAGTGAATAAGAAGAACCAAAATTACTTAGTTCTCTCTCCAAGCTCGAGAGAATGCATCAATTGTTTAGCAATTATGTTGTGATGTTGGGTGTTAAGTGAGCTTATAAGACCACTTATTTATTACTCTTAAATAGGATACAAATATTTTGGTTCTTTGCTCCTTATATCTTTTCCATGTTGATGATATCACATTTATCTTCTCTAGATTTAGCTAAATTTATCCTTTATATTATGTATATATCTCAAAGGAAATGCATCATAAAAAATCATGGATTATCTTAGGATAATCTTATTAATTTATCAACAATATAAAGGGATGTGCTATTTTGTATCACTGATTGTAGACAATTCAAATAAGATCTATCATTTAATGCCATAAATGTTTTGGCTATCTTAGATGAGCCTAAGAATAAGGTTCATATGTAGCATTGAAGACATTTGAGCTCTCAACATGAATTCCTTTGAAGCCATTAACTAACAGACTCTAATGGATCATAATATAGTTTACATCACGGTATGAGAATCACTCCATAATATATGCTCCCATGTTGACACGTCGAAGTGTTTGATGATAGTGACCTTTATTTTGATGAGTCTAGAGTGCCTTACTTATGGATCTGATTTTTGATCCTTTTGTATGATTTATTATCAAATATTTATGTGACAATATGCCCTTATTTATAATCACTTAAAATGTATATATGATTTTGTCTAAATACCTTTCCAAAATTAACCTATTTTGACTTTGTTTATATTTGAACTATTGTATCCTTTGAAAATAATTTCCAAACTCCATCTGTCACACACTTCTGCACTTGATTTTCTCAACTATGATATTCAAATTACTTTTTTGAAATATTTAAAAAGTTTTCCCAAAATTAAAATAATTTCCCACCTTGAGTTTGGGTCCTAGTTTAATACGAGTTACGACCTTCTCTATTAACAAAGAGACAAGTGCTTCAAAAAATAAAGAGAAAACCAATTTTCAATGATATATTTATTCATTTGATTATAATGAAATTACACTTTTATCATTAAAAATAATGGGAGAAATATGCACATGTCTCTCTATTTATGGAGAGGATCCTTGTTGGTCCAACACATGTGATAGTGAGATGGGTTCTTTGCTCAAAAAAATTAATGTGTTTTAGTCTGACAATGTCAGAAGATCAACATCTCAATCTCTATATCTAACAATGCTTAAAAAGAAAAACGACAATACTTTAACACCTCAACCTGATAATGACCAAAGATCAATAATTTAGTGGATAGAGATCATTTATTTTAAGAGTGTCTTACTTCATGTCTCAAACCAATTGGAATGATCCATTTTATTACTTTTTGCTTTTAAATTTTTTATTTTATCTACGTGTTAATATATGATTAACTTGGAACAGGGAATTGGACATTGTTGGAGACAAGTGATCATCATCCTAATTTAATTATCTAAGTCTGAAAACGTCTAAAATGTAACATTTAGATTTATCACTCTAACAATATCAAAAAAGGAGGTAGGATATTGAAAAACAAAAGGGTAACATTTTGGTATTTGAATTTGATAAAGTAGAAAAAAATAACATTTGAGTGTCTTAGTTCCACAGATTAATGTTTCATTGTCTCAAACCCATAAAGTCTAAAATTATAAATGTGAATATGGCTAAGAACTTAACTCGAACACAACGGGTCCACATAGGCTGGAATGCATGTAGGTAGGGATCGGGATCTGCAAATGCATGTGATGCAAAAGTAGTGTATTATTGATTGCGATGGGATGAACGTTTATAAGAGAGTGTAAAACAAATCGGATACTTATGCTTTTCAATGAACTGAGCCAGTTAGAAATAATGTAATTTCAGAATTAATAACAGAAATTTGGGAATAACAGAAAATGAAGAAACTTCCACCAGTGGAAGTTTGTGTTATTTAAGTATATTATTCTGCATTTTGATCAATAACAGAAAATACATATTCTTCCACCATTACTCTAAAAGATCTATCATCTCCTTCTTTAATCTTCATCAACATTTTCTTCTTGCTTTTCCTGCATACTATGTGTATGTCACAATAGTGGTATCAAGAGCATTAATAACGATCTTGGGTGGACCTGTGAAGGAAAATACGAAGTGGATAGATTCTAGATGAATCAGCCAAGCAAGAAGAAGAAGCTGCACAGAGGGTGTTCTATACAATGACAAACAACAACGGATTTGCCATGAATTTGCCAATACTTGATGGCAAGAACTTGGATAGATGGAGGACCCAAATGAAAGCAATTTTTGGGTTCTAGGAAGTGTTTGAGGTTGTACTGAATGGTTATTAGGAGATAGGTGAGAATGCAACTGAAGTGCAAAGATCTACCTACAAAGAAGCAAAGAAGAGGAATTGTAAAGCATTATTCCTCATTCACCAATGTGTAGATAGTGCTAATTTTGAGAAAATTGTTGTTGCTACAACAACAAAGGAAGCTTGGGAAAGCTTGGAGAAGAGCTATGAAGGTGTTGTAAAAATCAAGAAAGTGAAGTTGCAGACCTTACATGGACAATATGAGCTTCTCCAAATGGATGAAAGTGAAACAGTCTCATAATACATGACCAAGATTATGTCTTTAACAAATCAGATGAGGTCATGTGGAGAAGAGATCAAAGAGCAAACTATGGTGGAGAAAGTGCTTAGAACATTGACCTCAAAATATGATCATATAGTGGTTGCCATTGAAGAGTCAAAGAATTTTGAGGACTACAAGGTTGAAGAGCTACAAAGCTCACTTGAAGCACATGAGTTAAGATTGAAAGAGAGAAATCTTGACAAGGGTGGTGAACATGCTCTACAAGCAAGATTCAACAAAAGATTCTCTACTCAATGAAATAAGAAAATCAAAGGGAAGATGTAGAACAATAGATGGAGAAACAGTGAGAAAGTATCTTCATCAAGAAAGTCTGAACACACTATGATAAAAGGGGGTATAGAACCTGTGCAGATCAAGAATTCCTATAAAAACTCAGATGGCAGAAAGTATCATGATAAGAAAAAATTTCAATGCTACAACTGCAGGGGATATGGTCACTTTGCCTCAGAATGCAAAGTTACAAAATGGTCAAGAGGGAAGGAAGATGAGGTTGGATTAGCTCAAGAGCGAAAATCCAATGATTCTGATGATGATCATTGCTTGTTGATGGCAACTACCAAAAGTAATCAAGACAAGG
>NC_032025.1:8039590-8042501 GCF_001865875.1 Lupinus angustifolius | reverse complement strand
AAGGATACATGATGGAGATGAAAAATGGGATGCTGAATGTATTTGATAGAAACAATCAAATGATTTTTAAGGCACCTCTTTCATCAAAGAGGACTTTTAAAATTCATATCCAAATTGGTGATCACAAGTGTCTCAAGGCAGCTGCATATCAAGACATTTGGTTGTGGCATCAAATATATGGGCATCTGAATTTCAGAGTCTTGAAGAATTAAGCAAGAATGGACATGTGATCGGACTCCCTCATATCAAAGCACCAGAGTCATTGTATGAAGAATGTCTAACCAGCAAGCAAACTAAGAGCTCCTTTGTATCAAGCATTCCCTCAAGAACTACAAAACCTCTGGAATTGATCCACACTGATGTGTGTGGATCTTTTGAAGCAGATTCAATTGGTGGAAATAGGTACTTCCTAATATTCATTGATGACCACACCAGAAAGGTATGGATCTATCAACTGAAGAAGAAAAGTGAGGTTTTTGACAAATATATAAGGTTCAAGGCTCACGTAGAAAGGGAGAGTGAGCTGAAACTAAAACAATTAAGGTCAGATGGTGGAGGTGAGTATACCTCTGCTGAGTTCAGAGAGTATTGTAGTAGAGAATGGATCTATCATGAAATAACAACTCCTTATACACCTCAACACAATGGTGTAGCATAAAGAAAAAATAGAACCCTTCTAAACATGGTCAGAAGCATGCTAAAAATCAAGAATATGCCAAAGGAATTCTGGATTGAGGCTGTATCAACTGCAGCCTACATAATCAATAGAAGGCCTACCAAGAAATTAGGCTACAAGACTCCTAAAGAAACATGGTCTGGTCTTAAGCCAAGTGTGAGTCACTTTAAGGTATTTGGCTCAATATGTTACGAGTATATACCTTAACAAAGAAGAACGAAGCTAGAAGACAGGGGTGAGAAACTTGTACTATTGGGTTACCACTCCACTAGGGCATACAGAGTATTTTATCCACTAAGCCAGAAATTCATGATTTGCAGAAATCTAAAGGTTGATGAAAACCAGAGTTGGAGTTGGAACAAAAATGACTCTAGCCTGGAAACAATGGTGCAACTTGATGAAATAGAAGAGATGTCAAATGATGATGCATAAAGGGCAATACAAAATAATGATGATGAGAGTCATCCTAATACAATTGCTACAACATCTCAAAGAACAAGAAAATTACCATCCAGATTTAGAGATTATAAAGTTTTCTCTAACTCTACACTAACTACAGAAGGAGACTTTTTTCACATGGCACTATTAGCTGAGATGGAACCTTTGAGCCTAGAGGAAGTACTTGAGCAGACACATTGGACTGAAGCTATGGAAGAGGAGTTGTGGTCCATTGAAAGAAACAAATCGTGGACCTTAACTACTCTACCAGCAAGGAAGAAAGCCATAGATGTAAAGTGGATATTCAAGACCAAACTAAGTCCAAATGGTGAGGTTTAAAAGTACAAGGCTAGACTGGTTGCAAATGGATTCTTGCAAAAGAAAGGGCTCGATTATGATGAAATCTTTGCACCTGTGGCTAGGATTGAAACAATCAGGCTTGTAATTGTCATGGCAAGCTCAAAAGGATGGACAATTCAACAAATGGATGTAAAACGAAAATCCAATGATTCTGATGATGATCATTGCTTGTTGATGGCAACTACCAAAAGTAATCAAGACAAGGCAGAGAATGTTGATTTCTAGTATTTGGACACATGTTGCTCAAATCATATGACTGGAAGAAGAGATTGGTTCACAACTCTTGATGAAACAACAAAAATCAAAGTTAATTTTGCTGATATGAGTTCAGTGTCAGCTGAAGGAATTGGTATTGGGTGTACAAATTGCATAAGGCTCTCTATGGGCTAAAACAAGCACCAAGAGCATGGAATAGGAGAATAGATGCATTTCTACGATCAAGAGTGCTCTATGTGTCAAAGATGAAAAACAACTTGTTGAGTCTTGGACAGTTGCTTGAAAAAGGATACATGATGGAGATGAAAATTGGGATGCTGAATGTATCTAATAGAAACAATCAAATAATTTTGAAGGCACCTCTTTCATCAAACATGACTTTTAAAATTCAGATCCAAATTGGTGATCACAAGTGTCTCAAGGCAGCTGCATATCAAGACATTTGGTTGTGGCATCAAATATATGGGCATCTGAATTTCAGAGTCTTGAAGAATTAAGCAAGAATGGACATGTGATCGGACTCCCTCATATCAAAGCACCAGAGTCATTGTATGAAGAATGTCTAACCAGCAAGCAAACTAAGAGCTCCTTTGTATCAAGCATTCCCTCAAGAACTACAAAACCTCTGGAATTGATCCACACTGATGTGTGTGGATCTTTTGAAGCAGATTCAATTGGTGGAAATAGGTACTTCCTAATATTCATTGATGACCACACCAGAAAGGTATGGATCTATCAACTGAAGAAGAAAAGTGAGGTTTTTGACAAATATATAAGGTTCAAGGCTCACGTAGAAAGGGAGAGTGAGCTGAAACTAAAACAATTAAGCTCAGATGGTGGAGGTGAGTACACCGCTACTGAATTCAGATAGTATTGTAGTAGAGAAGGGATCTATCATGAAATAACATCCCCTTATACACCTCAACACAATGGTGTAGCAGAAAGAAAAAATAGAACCCTTCTAAACATGGTCAGAAGCATGCTAAAAACCAAGAATATGTCAAAGGAATTCTTGGCTGAGGCTATATCAACTGCAGCCTACATAATCAATAGAAGTCCTACCAAGAAATTAGGCTACAAGACCCCTAAAGAAGCATGGTCTGGTCTTAAGCCAAATGTGAGTCACTTTAAGGTATTTGGCTCAATATGTTATGAGCATATACCTGAGCAAATAAGAAGGAAGCTAGAAGACAGGGGTGAGAAACTTGTACTATTGGGTTA
>NC_032025.1:8020360-8039490 GCF_001865875.1 Lupinus angustifolius | reverse complement strand
AAAGGATGGACAATTCAACAAATGGATGTAAAATCTACATTTTTGAATGGTCTTATTGATAAGGAAGTATTTGTCAAACAACCACCTGGCTTTGAAGAAAAGGGCAGAGAAGAAAAGGTGTACAAATTGCATAAGGCTCTCTATGGGCTAAAACAAGCACCAAGAGCATGGAATAGGAGAATAGATGCATTCCTACTTCAGCTAGGATCACAAAGTGCACAACAGAACATGGTGTATATGTCAAAGGAAATGATACAGAAGATCTACTCATCATATGCCTCTATGTGGATTATCTCCTAATCACTGGTAAAGATCTACACAAAGGCTTAGCATTCAAGCACGAAATGCAAACTGAATTTGAAATGACAGATCTAGGAGAATTATCATATTTTCTAGGGCTGCATATCAAGACATTTGGTTGTGGCATCAAATATATGGGCATCTGAATTTCAGAGTCTTGAAGAATTAAGCAAGAATGGACATGTGATCGGACTCCCTCATATCAAAGCACCAGAGTCATTGTATGAAGAATGTCTAACCAGCAAGCAAACTAAGAGCTCCTTTGTATCAAGCATTCCCTCAAGAACTACAAAACCTCTGGAATTGATCCACACTGATGTGTGTGGATCTTTTGAAGCAGATTCAATTGGTGGAAATAGGTACTTCCTAATATTCATTGATGACCACACCAGAAAGGTATGGATCTATCAACTGAAGAAGAAAAGTGAGGTTTTTGACAAATATATAAGGTTCAAGGCTCACGTAGAAAGGGAGAGTGAGCTGAAACTAAAACAATTAAGGTCAGATGGTGGAGGTGAGTATACCTCTGCTGAGTTCAGAGAGTATTGTAGTAGAGAATGGATCTATCATGAAATAACAACTCCTTATACACCTCAACACAATGGTGTAGCATAAAGAAAAAATAGAACCCTTCTAAACATGGTCAGAAGCATGCTAAAAATCAAGAATATGCCAAAGGAATTCTGGATTGAGGCTGTATCAACTGCAGCCTACATAATCAATAGAAGGCCTACCAAGAAATTAGGCTACAAGACTCCTAAAGAAACATGGTCTGGTCTTAAGCCAAGTGTGAGTCACTTTAAGGTATTTGGCTCAATATGTTACGAGTATATACCTTAACAAAGAAGAACGAAGCTAGAAGACAGGGGTGAGAAACTTGTACTATTGGGTTACCACTCCACTAGGGCATACAGAGTATTTTATCCACTAAGCCAGAAATTCATGATTTGCAGAAATCTAAAGGTTGATGAAAACCAGAGTTGGAGTTGGAACAAAAATGACTCTAGCCTGGAAACAATGGTGCAACTTGATGAAATAGAAGAGATGTCAAATGATGATGCATAAAGGGCAATACAAAATAATGATGATGAGAGTCATCCTAATACAATTGCTACAACATCTCAAAGAACAAGAAAATTACCATCCAGATTTAGAGATTATAAAGTTTTCTCTAACTCTACACTAACTACAGAAGGAGACTTTTTTCACATGGCACTATTAGCTGAGATGGAACCTTTGAGCCTAGAGGAAGTACTTGAGCAGACACATTGGACTGAAGCTATGGAAGAGGAGTTGTGGTCCATTGAAAGAAACAAATCGTGGACCTTAACTACTCTACCAGCAAGGAAGAAAGCCATAGATGTAAAGTGGATATTCAAGACCAAACTAAGTCCAAATGGTGAGGTTTAAAAGTACAAGGCTAGACTGGTTGCAAATGGATTCTTGCAAAAGAAAGGGCTCGATTATGATGAAATCTTTGCACCTGTGGCTAGGATTGAAACAATCAGGCTTGTAATTGTCATGGCAAGCTCAAAAGGATGGACAATTCAACAAATGGATGTAAAATCTACATTTTTGAATGGTCTTATTGATAAGGAAGTATTTGTCAAACAACCACCTGGCTTTGAAGAAAAGGGCAGAGAAGAAAAGGTGTACAAATTGCATAAGGCTCTCTATGGGCTAAAACAAGCACCAAGAGCATGGAATAGGAGAATAGATGCATTCCTACTTCAGCTAGGATCACAAAGTGCACAACAGAACATGGTGTATATGTCAAAGGAAATGATACAGAAGATCTACTCATCATATGCCTCTATGTGGATTATCTCCTAATCACTGGTAAAGATCTACACAAAGGCTTAGCATTCAAGCACGAAATGCAAACTGAATTTGAAATGACAGATCTAGGAGAATTATCATATTTTCTAGGCATAGAATTCAAAAGAACCAAGCTTGGTGCATTAATGTATCAAAAGAAATATACAACAGATGTATTGCAGAGATTTAATATGTTGAATTGCAATCCAGTAGCAACACCTGTTGAGGTTGGAAATGTGCTTTGTCAAGAAGAAGAATAAGGAGGAGGGGGAGGGGGAGGAGGAGGAGGAGGAGGAGGAATAATAGGAAGAGGAAGAGGAAGAAGAAGAAGAAGAAGAAGAAGAAGAAGATCTTTTGAAGCAGATTCAATTGGTGGAAATAGGTACTTCCTAATATTCATTGATGACCACACCAGAAAGGTATGGATCTATCAACTGAAGAAGAAAAGTGAGGTTTTTGACAAATATATAAGGTTCAAGGCTCACGTAGAAAGGGAGAGTGAGCTGAAACTAAATTGTTTAGGCAAATGGTAGGTTCATTAAGATACATTTGTAACGAGGATAAATCGGATAGAAAAAGCACAACAGAGTATCTATTCCACTTAGGCAATGCACCTATGAGTTGGTGTTCCAAGAAGTAGGATGTTGTTGCCTTATTATCATGTGAAGCTGAGTACATTGCAGCTAGCATGAGTGCATGTCAGTACCTCTGCTGAGTTCAGAGAGTATTGTAGTAGAGAATGGATCTATCATGAAATAACAACTCCTTATACACCTCAACACAATGGTGTAGCATAAAGAAAAAATAGAACCCTTCTAAACATGGTCAGAAGCATGCTAAAAATCAAGAATATGCCAAAGGAATTCTGGATTGAGGCTGTATCAACTGCAGCCTACATAATCAATAGAAGGCCTACCAAGAAATTAGGCTACAAGACTCCTAAAGAAACATGGTCTGGTCTTAAGCCAAGTGTGAGTCACTTTAAGGTATTTGGCTCAATATGTTACGAGTATATACCTTAACAAAGAAGAACGAAGCTAGAAGACAGGGGTGAGAAACTTGTACTATTGGGTTACCACTCCACTAGGGCATACAGAGTATTTTATCCACTAAGCCAGAAATTCATGATTTGCAGAAATCTAAAGGTTGATGAAAACCAGAGTTGGAGTTGGAACAAAAATGACTCTAGCCTGGAAACAATGGTGCAACTTGATGAAATAGAAGAGATGTCAAATGATGATGCATAAAGGGCAATACAAAATAATGATGATGAGAGTCATCCTAATACAATTGCTACAACATCTCAAAGAACAAGAAAATTACCATCCAGATTTAGAGATTATAAAGTTTTCTCTAACTCTACACTAACTACAGAAGGAGACTTTTTTCACATGGCACTATTAGCTGAGATGGAACCTTTGAGCCTAGAGGAAGTACTTGAGCAGACACATTGGACTGAAGCTATGGAAGAGGAGTTGTGGTCCATTGAAAGAAACAAATCGTGGACCTTAACTACTCTACCAGCAAGGAAGAAAGCCATAGATGTAAAGTGGATATTCAAGACCAAACTAAGTCCAAATGGTGAGGTTTAAAAGTACAAGGCTAGACTGGTTGCAAATGGATTCTTGCAAAAGAAAGGGCTCGATTATGATGAAATCTTTGCACCTGTGGCTAGGATTGAAACAATCAGGCTTGTAATTGTCATGGCAAGCTCAAAAGGATGGACAATTCAACAAATGGATGTAAAATCTACATTTTTGAATGGTCTTATTGATAAGGAAGTATTTGTCAAACAACCACCTGGCTTTGAAGAAAAGGGCAGAGAAGAAAAGGTGTACAAATTGCATAAGGCTCTCTATGGGCTAAAACAAGCACCAAGAGCATGGAATAGGAGAATAGATGCATTCCTACTTCAGCTAGGATCACAAAGTGCACAACAGAACATGGTGTATATGTCAAAGGAAATGATACAGAAGATCTACTCATCATATGCCTCTATGTGGATTATCTCCTAATCACTGGTAAAGATCTACACAAAGGCTTAGCATTCAAGCACGAAATGCAAACTGAATTTGAAATGACAGATCTAGGAGAATTATCATATTTTCTAGGCATAGAATTCAAAAGAACCAAGCTTGGTGCATTAATGTATCAAAAGAAATATACAACAGATGTATTGCAGAGATTTAATATGTTGAATTGCAATCCAGTAGCAACACCTGTTGAGGTTGGAAATGTGCTTTGTCAAGAAGAAGAATAAGGAGGAGGGGGAGGGGGAGGAGGAGGAGGAGGAGGAGGAATAATAGGAAGAGGAAGAGGAAGAAGAAGAAGAAGAAGAAGAAGAAGAAGAAGAAGAAGATTGTTTAGGCAAATGGTAGGTTCATTAAGATACATTTGTAACGAGGATAAATCGGATAGAAAAAGCACAACAGAGTATCTATTCCACTTAGGCAATGCACCTATGAGTTGGTGTTCCAAGAAGTAGGATGTTGTTGCCTTATTATCATGTGAAGCTGAGTACATTGCAGCTAGCATGAGTGCATGTCAGGCTATGTGGTTAGACACTTTGATGGATGAACTGAAGCTGAAAACAGAGATTGGAGTGCAACTGATGATAGACAATAAATCAGCAATAAATTTGGCATTGAATCTTGTTGCTCATGGAAGAAGTAAGCACATAAAGACTAGACTTCACTACTTTAGAGATCAAGTAAGCAAATGGAGAGTGAAGAATAATGAAGAATATATGTTTGAGAGAATATATGTTTGAGAAGGAATTAAAATTTTGATATAGAAGGAATTAAAAAAAATCACTCTTTGCCACCCATACGGACTAGACTGAATTAGAGCGAGTATATACCTTAACAAAGAAGAACGAAGCTAGAAGACAGGGGTGAGAAACTTGTACTATTGGGTTACCACTCCACTAGGGCATACAGAGTATTTTATCCACTAAGCCAGAAATTCATGATTTGCAGAAATCTAAAGGTTGATGAAAACCAGAGTTGGAGTTGGAACAAAAATGACTCTAGCCTGGAAACAATGGTGCAACTTGATGAAATAGAAGAGATGTCAAATGATGATGCATAAAGGGCAATACAAAATAATGATGATGAGAGTCATCCTAATACAATTGCTACAACATCTCAAAGAACAAGAAAATTACCATCCAGATTTAGAGATTATAAAGTTTTCTCTAACTCTACACTAACTACAGAAGGAGACTTTTTTCACATGGCACTATTAGCTGAGATGGAACCTTTGAGCCTAGAGGAAGTACTTGAGCAGACACATTGGACTGAAGCTATGGAAGAGGAGTTGTGGTCCATTGAAAGAAACAAATCGTGGACCTTAACTACTCTACCAGCAAGGAAGAAAGCCATAGATGTAAAGTGGATATTCAAGACCAAACTAAGTCCAAATGGTGAGGTTTAAAAGTACAAGGCTAGACTGGTTGCAAATGGATTCTTGCAAAAGAAAGGGCTCGATTATGATGAAATCTTTGCACCTGTGGCTAGGATTGAAACAATCAGGCTTGTAATTGTCATGGCAAGCTCAAAAGGATGGACAATTCAACAAATGGATGTAAAATCTACATTTTTGAATGGTCTTATTGATAAGGAAGTATTTGTCAAACAACCACCTGGCTTTGAAGAAAAGGGCAGAGAAGAAAAGGTGTACAAATTGCATAAGGCTCTCTATGGGCTAAAACAAGCACCAAGAGCATGGAATAGGAGAATAGATGCATTCCTACTTCAGCTAGGATCACAAAGTGCACAACAGAACATGGTGTATATGTCAAAGGAAATGATACAGAAGATCTACTCATCATATGCCTCTATGTGGATTATCTCCTAATCACTGGTAAAGATCTACACAAAGGCTTAGCATTCAAGCACGAAATGCAAACTGAATTTGAAATGACAGATCTAGGAGAATTATCATATTTTCTAGGCATAGAATTCAAAAGAACCAAGCTTGGTGCATTAATGTATCAAAAGAAATATACAACAGATGTATTGCAGAGATTTAATATGTTGAATTGCAATCCAGTAGCAACACCTGTTGAGGTTGGAAATGTGCTTTGTCAAGAAGAAGAATAAGGAGGAGGGGGAGGGGGAGGAGGAGGAGGAGGAGGAGGAATAATAGGAAGAGGAAGAGGAAGAAGAAGAAGAAGAAGAAGAAGAAGAAGAAGAAGAAGATTGTTTAGGCAAATGGTAGGTTCATTAAGATACATTTGTAACGAGGATAAATCGGATAGAAAAAGCACAACAGAGTATCTATTCCACTTAGGCAATGCACCTATGAGTTGGTGTTCCAAGAAGTAGGATGTTGTTGCCTTATTATCATGTGAAGCTGAGTACATTGCAGCTAGCATGAGTGCATGTCAGGCTATGTGGTTAGACACTTTGATGGATGAACTGAAGCTGAAAACAGAGATTGGAGTGCAACTGATGATAGACAATAAATCAGCAATAAATTTGGCATTGAATCTTGTTGCTCATGGAAGAAGTAAGCACATAAAGACTAGACTTCACTACTTTAGAGATCAAGTAAGCAAATGGAGAGTGAAGAATAATGAAGAATATATGTTTGAGAGAATATATGTTTGAGAAGGAATTAAAATTTTGATATAGAAGGAATTAAAAAAAATCACTCTTTGCCACCCATACGGACTAGACTGAATTAGAGCTCAAGGATAGACCTATAAGTCTTCACTATATAAAGTTTCCATGTTGATCAACATTAAGGGTGAAAATAGATTAAATTTTGCCTTAAACAGATTGAGTCAATATATCATATAGGAGCTTGATTTAGTCTAATTACCTATTTTAAAAAAATTCAAAACTTAGGTATGATCTGATGTGACATATTAATCAATTTAAAGGTTTGTTTTACTGCAATGTCTTGAAATAGGCCAGTTTACCTATATTTAAAAATGCTAATAGACCTTTTTAACAAGCTCATCTAATTATAACAATTAAATTATATTTGTGATGCATTTTATATTAAAGTTACACATATAATATTATTACTTATATTAAAATAATATAATATGAATATTATAATATAATATAATTAAATAGGTCAATCTATTAGGTTTAATAGGCTATTTAGATAATCTAAGATTAGGGTTTTTAGAGAGTTTTAATGTGACATGTTTATAACAAAAGTCTTATCTATTGTTATATAGTTGGATAATTGAATTACAATAATAAAGTAAGTAAGCCATAAATTTTTATCCACTTCACTTTTAGCTAGGGTGTTACACAAAATGTGATAGCATTAAATTAAGCATATAGTCAGTGTAAACTTTTATTTACAGTAAGTGTACAATACATAATTTATTTATATTAGTCTGATTCAAAAGTCGATAATGATATAATATGAATGGTGGATGATACAATGATTTTGTAAAAAAAATTTTACACTATTAATATATACATATTTTTCTATTTTAATTCTGGATTTTCACTATAGTCGATACCTTTGTCTCCGTAGCCTTGAAATTTCAGTGTTATTTCTCTAATTCTTATAATTACAGCTTACTAGAAGATCTAGCTTCATTGATAAGAAATCATCAATAAATTGGTTAAGTTTGTTTATAGAGGAATACTTTAAAAAAAATTACAGTATTCTATTATAAACAAATTGTTATGCATAATTTTTTTAGGGTGTCTTAAGGTATAGTTTCATTGACTAAACTAGTACCAATAACATCCTATTTGAATGATCAGATTGTTACAAAAAGAATACTCAGCCTGATGATTATTCCTATTATTATATTGAACGGCAAGGAAGGCCAATAACACAAAAAAGACTATGAGTCATACAAGTAGGGTTGGTAATGAATCGAATCAACTCAGTATTTATTTGAAACTCGATTATTATTTACCTTAATAAACTTGATTTATGAACCAAATGAGTCGAATTTGAGCTAGAATTTGAGATCGTTAAATAAATGAGTCAAACTTGAATTGGATATAGTGCAACTCATTTCATAAGTTAGCTCGATATAGATATATAGATATATATATATATAAACTAATTTTTATGTTATTATGATCCATACATTATTTTTTATATTTATTTTTATTATATTTATATATATAAACCTTTTGTAGTATTTTTAAAAATGAAATAATTATTTGAGTTGTCCAAATGAATCAATCAGAACTGAGCCTAACAATTCACGAACTTTAACTGAGTCGAACTCGAGCTAAAAAAATCTTATTGAACTCGAGTCGAGTTTCGAGTCGAACCAATTCTTATCAAGTTAAGCTCTGCTTCGACTCAGCTCGACTCATTTCCAGCTCTACATGCTGCTGGAGCAAATACAATTTACTCCGGAAAATTTGGGTGCTATATATTGTGATGCTTCAAGATTCATTAACGTTTAATACTTGTGGAACTTTATTTTCAAGCAACACATACCGATAACATATCATAATATAACAAATCTATGGATTGATCGTATCGGTTTTACAATGTTATTAGAATATTTATTATTCATGTTTTATCATTATTGATTATTCAAAAAAAGTAATACAAATTAATAATAAAAAATATAGTCATTGTGTATAAATATTTACACCAACTGTTGAAGATAGAGCACAATGTGGAAGCATAGGATTGAATCAATTGAGAACAAAAGAGAAGCAAGTAAAGGATAAAGAAAATAACACACAAGATTTAACGTGGAAAAACCCCTCAGTGTGAGAGGAAAAAAACCACAGGCGATCAAGAGCAAAATTTCACTATGTAAAAAAGAAGAGTACAAGAAATCCTCTTATAATGATGAGGACAAATGACAATATTTTTCTCACAAATACTCTCTCAAATGGAACAAGAATTCTCACCAAGAATGCACTCACAATATATGTGTAAATGAAAGAGATGTTGTGTGTTGTGAAGATGATTTTGAAGCTCTCTATATGTGTCCTTTTATAGGCAAGCAAAGTCTTGGTATCTTGGATTCCAAGCATTGGATGCTTGGAAACAAAGCCATAAAAGTGACATAAAATGCCCTTAAAGAGAGCCATAAAATTGTCATAAAATTCTTTTAAGGCATAGTAATGAGAGGCATCTAACAATCTCCACCTTGGCTCGAATTTGATAAGTTGCTCATCGCCAAATAATGCCCCGAAGGGCACTCAAGTGCTGTAGAGACCAACCAAGTCCAAGCAAAGTTGGAACTTGGTATTCGGAAGTGGCTTGGTAAGTATATCTGCTGGATTCTCTGATGTGTGAATCTTTTCCACCATAATTTCACCAATAGCAACAATATCTCGGATAAAGTGACGTTTTATATCAATGTGTTTGGTCTTGTCATGATAACGATTATTCCTGGTCAAATGAATAGCACTTTGACTATCACAAAACACTGTAAGAACACCCTGTATTAGACCAAGTTCATTTACCAAACCTCGGAGCCAAATAGCCTCCTTCACACCCTCCGTTGCTGAAATATATTCTGCTTCAGTCGTAGACAATGCAGCAATGGACTGAAGAGTAGCTTTCCAGCTAATAGCACTATTACAGAGAGTAAAGATGTAACCAGAAAGAGACCTCCTTCTGTCAATATCACCACCATAATCCGAATCAACATAACCTACAACGTCATCAGTTGTAGCCTTGTTTCTGTCAAATACCAAGCCAATACCAGAAGTACCTTTTAGATACCGAAAAATCCATTTTACAGCACTCCAATGATCCTTTCCAGGATTATGCATATATCGACTTACCATGCTAACAGCATATGCTAAATCAGGTCTAGTGCACACCATAGCATACATAAGACTACCAACTGCACTAGCATAAGGAATATGTGACATACGCTCCATCTCTTCCTCTGTATGTGGGCAAAGATCTAAAGATAACTTGAAATGTGCAGCAAGTGGAGTAGAAACAGGTTTACAATTATTCATATTAAACCTTTCAAGCACTCTTTCAATATATTTCTCTTGGGATAAAAACAATTTACCAGCTTGACGATCCCTGTGAATCTCCATACCAAGAATTTTCTTGGCTGCACCTAATTCTTTCATCTCAAACTCATTATTGAGTTGAATTTTCAATTTCCGGATCAAAGACTTGTCACGTGAAGCAATTAGCATATCATCAACATACAGTAACAAGTATATGAATGATTCATTTGGAAATTTCTGGAAATAAATACAGTCATCAAATTGACTCCTGCAATAACCTTGCCCAATCATAAAAGAATCAAACCTCATGTACCATTGTCTGGGAGCTTGCTTAAGGCCATATAATGATTTCTTCAATCGACAGACAAGATGCTCCTTATCAGGAACAATAAATCCTTCAGGTTGTTCCATGTAAATTTCTTCTTCCAGCTCTCCATGTAGAAAAGCTGTCTTTACATCAAGTTGCTCCAACTCCAAATCAAATAAAGCAACAAAAGCAAGCAAAACACGTATAGAAGTATGACGAACAACAGGTGAGAATATCTCATTAAAGTCAATACCTTCCTTTTGATTAAAACCTTTAACAACTAGTCGTGCTTTGCATCTTGGATCTTCAACCCCGGGAATACCGTCTTTCTTCTTATAGATCCATTTACATCGTAATGGTCGTTTGCCTTCGGGAAGCTCTGTCAAAGCCCAAGTACCATTCTTATGAAGACTTTCAATCTCTTCATTCATAGCCACTAGCCACTGTGACGAATCAACACAAGAAACAGCTTCTGTATAGCTGGCAGGTTCAACATCATCATTTACCTCTTGTGCAACTGACAATGCATAAGCAATTAAATTATCACCATCAGTGTATCTAGCTGGCCTTTTAATTAGTCTTCTGGTTCTGTCTCGAGCAATACAATAATCATCTTCTTGCTGATGAATAGGAGAAGTTGTACTGTCATCACAATCAACATAATGATCATCAATGCTAGATTGATTTGTAGAGGAAGATGGAACATCAACATTAGGAACTGTAGGTTTCACTATCAACTCCACCTTCTCGCTAGTACCCTGCAGATTACCTGTACTAGTAGAAGAAGACACAATAGATTGTTTTCCAGAAGATAAAAATGCATCCTCATTAAAAGTCACATCTCTGCTAAGAATTAATTTCCGTGACTTTGCATCAGAATACCATAAGCGATATCCTTTAGACTCAGATGCATAACCAAGAAATATGCACTCAACAGCTCTTGGAGCTAATTTACCATCATTAACATGTGCATAAGCAGGACATCCAAAGATTCTTAAGTTAGAATAATCAACAGGATTACCTGACCAAATTTCTTCTGGGATTTTGAAATCAAGTGCTGAATGTGGAGAACGATTAACCAGGTAACAAGCAGTAGATGCTGCTTCAGCCCAAAATTCACGCCGATGCCATAATCCAGCATTTGAGAGCATACAAGGAACTCTCTCAAGTAGAGTCCTGTTCATCCGTTTTACAACACCATTTTGTTGAGGATTTCTTGGAATAGTTTTGTGTCTAGCAATACCATTTTTTGTGCAGAACTCATTAAAATCACCATTGCAGAACTCTAATCCATTGTCTGTTCTCAGCTTCTTCACTTTCTACCCTTTCTGGGTTTCAACAAGAGTTTTCCACTTCTTGAAAGTGGAGAAAGTCTCATTTTTATGCTGCAGAAAATAAACCCAAACTTTGCGAGAAAAATCATCAATGATGGTCATCATATAGCGACATCCTCCATGAGAAGGAAATTTAGAAGGCCCCCAAAGGTCAGAATGAATATAATCAAGAATACCTTTGGTACGGTGAGTTGCAGTGGAGAAACTAACCTTTTTCTGTTTCCCAAAAACACAATGTTTACAAAAATCCAATTTACCAATGCCATGTTTACCAAGATGACCTTGTTTGCTTAGAAGGTGCATACCTTTTTCACTCATATGGCCCAGGCGCATGTGCCATAATTTGGTAATGTCATTATCATGCATTGAAGAAGATACAGCTGTTGAACCTGTCACAACAGAACCTTGCAAGACATATAAACTACCAATCCGGTTAGCTTTCAATAATACCATAGCACCTTTCAATACCTTTAGAACTCCACCTTCAGCTGAATACCTACACCCGAGAGACTCTAGGGTGCCAAGAGAAATTAAGTTCCGCTTCAAATCTGGAATATAGCGGACATTAGCCAAGGTTCTGACAACACCGTCATGAGCCTTGATCTGAATAGTACCTATTCCTGCAACTTTGCATTGGGTATCATTGCCCATCAAAACAACACCACTGTCAACATGTTCAAAAGTGGTGAATAAGTCCTTATAAGGACACATATGAAAAGTACATCCAGAATCAAGAATCCATTCTGTTTTACTCCTATTATTATAAGAGACAACAGATAAAAGAATATCACCGTCAGAATTGGCTTCAATATTAGCAGCTTCAGAGGATTGTTGAAATTTTCCCTTATCTTGTTTTTCTTGTTTTTTCTTTAAGATAAAACAATCAGGAATGTCATGCCCCGGTTTCTTGCAATAGCGACAAGTTTTGTTGGATTTGCGACCTCTGGATTTGGATCTGAACTTTTTATAATTGGTACTCCCTTTTTCTTGAGTTCTACCTCGAACACTTAAGCCCTCACCCTTGTCCACAGAATTAACTTCAAGATCAAATTTTTCTTTGGACAATAAATTAGATTTAACATCTTCAAAGGATAAGGTATCATTATTTCCATACAACATGATTTCTTTGAAGTGCTTATAGGTAGAAGGTAAAGAGACAACCAACAAAACAGCTTTGTCTTCATCTTCAATATTAATATCAATATTTTGCATATCCATAATAATAGAATTAAACTCATCAAGATGAGTTTGAATAGGAGTACCTTCAACCATACGAATGGTGTATAACCGTTCTTTGAGACGAAGCTTGTTTGCGAGGCTCTTGGTCATGTATAAAGTTTCTAACTTCAGCCACAAAGCCGCAGCGGTTTCTTCATTGGCAACCTCACGAAGAACCTCCTTCGACAAACAAAGTTGAATTGTTGAAAGCGCCTTTTCATCCAACTCGTCCCATTGATCATCGGTCATGGAAACTGGTTTCTTTGACTTCCCATCTAAAGCTTTCTTTAATCCGCTCTGGATAAGAACGGCCCTCATTTGGACTCGCCAAATAGAAAAGCTAATTTTGCCATCAAACTTCTCAATGTCAAATTTTGCAGACATTTTGAAATTCTCAATTTAGTAAGAGCTCTGATTCCACTTGTTAAGGTTAGAGCACAATGCGGAAGCACAGGATTGAATCAATTGAGAACAAAAGAGAAGCAAGTAAAGGATAAAGAAAATAACACACAAGATTTAACGTGGAAAAACCCCTCAGTGTGAGAGGAAAAAAACCACGGGCGATCAAGAGCAAAATTCCACTATGTAAAAAAGAAGAGTACAAGAAATCCTCTTATAATGATGAGGACAAATGACAATATTTTTCTCACAAATACTCTCTCAAATGGAACAAGAATTCTCACCAAGAATGCACTCACAATATATGTGTAAATGAAAGAGATGTTGTGTGTTGTGAAGATGATTTTGAAGCTCTCTATATGTGTCCTTTTATAGGCAAGCAAAGTCTTGGTATCTTGGATATGAAGCATTGGATGCTTGGAAACAAAGTCATAAAAGTGACATAAAATGCCTTTAAAGAGAACCATAAAATAGTCATAAAATTCTTTTAAGGCATAGAAATGAGAGGCATCTAACACCAACACTACATAGATATTACACTTTAAAAAAGACACCATAAGCATGTGTTTGGTATGAATTATGTTTTTATGTTCTGTTTATAAACTATGAGATTATAAACTGTGAAATTATAATAGGTTAATATTATAATATGTTTATGTTTGGGTACCTTAGCTGAAAATTGAATATAAACTAATCTCTTTTGTTTTGGTAGGGTAAAAACATTGTTTTTTTACATAGTAAATTACAGAAAAGAATGTGAGGTTTTTAGTTTATATTATGATTATTTTGGTTATTTTTTACACTATTTTTTAAATATATATATTTTAAAAATATTTACCAACATATATATTTGCACTATAATTTTTTTATTTTTTAATATTGCATAAAAAATGCTAAAAATATATATTAAATAAAATATAATATAAAAATTAATATCATTATTAAAAAATAACATGACACACAAATAAATACAATTTGCTAAACTTCTAATTATTTATAGAGTAAATTACATAAAATAATATGAGGTTATTTTCTTATGTGATGATTATTTTGGTTGTTTTTTTACATATTTTTTAAATATACATTTTTTATATTTATCATCATATATATATTCTACTCAAAGTCATTCATTTTTTTAAATATACATTTTTATATAACTATAATATTTTGTAACTTTTATTACTTCATTACCAAAAGGTATAAAAATTAAAATAAAAGACAATATCAAAAACAATATAAATATTTAAAAACAACATGACATATATTTATAATATGGAGTTTGGTGGAAGAGTAAATGAGAAGGGAGATAACCTTGAAATTAAGGGTAAAATGAGAATTGACATTTCAATAGAAAAATAAGTCAACTTTGAAATAAACAACTCATAATAGAGGAACTTCCATTTTTTGGCTTATTTCCCTAAAAAATAAGCCGAATTTATAATCTAAATATGTTACCAAACATACTTATATTATCTATACTAAACATGCACTAAATCACTAATGTATAATATTCATTCAATGCTGGACATACGCAAGCATCTAGAACAAAGGCAAAATACTGAAACCATGAAATTTTTATTTAGATATTTTGCTATGACTTTAACATAACCCACCAAAGGCTCCATGCATGATCGTGGAATGATTTGGGCTGTATTTCCATGGTTCTCAACTTTAGGACTACCATTACACCTAGAAAGAAATGAAAAACAAAATCTTCATTCTTATTTGGGTCTTATACATTATTTTATAATTTACTATAACTTCTCGTGAAATAAGAACATATATTTTTTTCTCACAATGATAAACATCATTCTTCTTCTTATTTGCATCCTACAACATTTACCTTTTTTCCACAACAACTATCTCTCTCCTTACTTTCCCTTAACTAAGAACAACCAAAAATTATTAACAAAAGTCATTAAATAAGAATGACACATAGAGAAGAGAGTAAAAATGTTCTTATTTCGTTAAGAACAATCATTATGGTTGTTCTTATAAATTAGATTTTTTAGAAGGACACCAAGCCCTATAAGGTTAGGATTCTCTCTATTACTAGAGATCAAAGTAGATAAAATTGAAAGCAAAAAATATCATATTGTAACACTTTTATCACTTAAATATAATGTAATAACATTTTTACTCTTACATAAGGCAAAAACAATAACTCAAGTCTATGATGCTTATGAGAATTCTTCCCAAGTACAAGATGTAGGGATGGAAATGGGCTTGGCCCGATGGGCCAGCCCATTTGGAAAGGTGTTTTTAGCGGGCCGGGCTGAGGGTTTTAGCCCAAAAGCCCTTATTCAACTTGTTTTGGAAGCCCATTTTTTAGACGGCCCATGGAGGATCGGGCCAGGCTGGCCCGGCGGGCCAACATTAAGATTAAAGTTCATTTTCTATCATGTTGTTCATTGCAATTAAGATTAAACTTTTACAATTTTAACTTATGTTTGGATGCTTAAGCATATAATTCTTCTTTCTCTTTGTAAAATGAACATTTAATATCTCATTATGTAGTTATATATTATCTTCACTCTTATCCAATTATTGTACTTGTTATCAGATAAAGGTGGAGTTTCACTGACAATTAGGCGTGTTTGAATCAAATTTAAACATTTAATTAATTGAAATGGAAAATTGGAAACTCAAACATAACTACTGATTTTGATTCCTTTTGGAAAATTAATTGAATTCGACTGGGTTTCAATTTATATTTTTAATGTAGTCAAATTCAAATTAAATTGAGTAATATATATATATATACTTTATTTTGATTGATTTATAATATAATATTTTTTATTTTATACACTTTTTAACACTTAGGAGTTATAAGCTCTATTGTGAACTATGAGTCTAAAAGTTTAAGACTATGATGGTTTATTATTTAGAATTTACAAGTTTTGTACTAATGCAATATGTGTTATTATGAGATTGTGTCTTTTGTTTGTGGTTTTTTGTTTTAAAAGACATTTATGAATTGTTTGAATTATTTATTTTTGTCTAAAAGTTTTAATGTGTGTTTTGAAAAAAAACAAAACGAGTCAATCTGTCGGACTGACATTTTGAGTCCTTTTAACAATAAGGGTTGAGGCAGCCCATATTCTGACGGGTCAGGCCGGGCTGGTCTGTATTGCCACCCCTAGTGGTAATGGTATCCACCAATTTGGTTTTGCAGCTGCAAGTTGATACATATGTTCTATCTCGAGACCCTATGTACCATTCATAGTTTCCATAATAAGGAGAATCAAAACCATCAATACACTTGTCTCTCCATTTATGGAGATGATACTTGTTGGTCCAACACATGTGATAGTGAGATGAGTTCTTTTTTCAACGAAATTAATGCATTTTAGTCTGACAATGTCGGAAGATCAACATCTCAGTCTCTATCTGACAATGCTTAAAAAATGGACAATATTTTAACACCTCAACCTGATAATGACCAGACATCAATGATTTAGTTATCTAACTCTGAAAACATCTAAAAATGTAACATTTCGATTTCTCACTCCAACAATATCAAAAAGGAGGTAGTATATTAAAAAAGAAAAGGGTAACATTTTGGTATTTGAATTGACAATGTCGAAAAGGATAACATTTTGGTCTCACAGCCTCACTATTTCAAAATGTTATGTTTCGGCATTTCAGTCTTATATCTAAAAAGAAAATGAAATTTTGTAGCCTCTCAATGTGTCACTTCTGAAAAGAGAAGAATAACATCCCAGGTCTCGATCTAACAATGTCAACAACTTCTCTCAATGTTTTTTTTGGGCATCTTAGTCTGACAACATCCTAAAAATTAAAGATAACATTTAAGTGTCTTAGTTTGACATCATGAAAAGATTAATGTTTTATCGTCTTAATCTGATAAAATCTAAAAGGATAAATGTGGGTATGGAACCTAACCTCAACACAACTGGTCCAGAGAGGTTGGAATGCATGTAGTGGGGTCGGGGATCTACAAATACATGTGATGCAAAAGTAATGCATTATTGATTCCCATGTGATGAACGTTTGTAAGAGAGTGTAAAACAAAAGGGTGACACATGTGTTAGAATTTTGATATAGAAGGAATAGACCTATATAAGTCTCCTAGATACAGTTCCTATGTGGATCGTTATTAAAGGGTGGAAATAGGGTGGAAATGCATGAGGTCAAACTTTACCTTACCCAAGTTAAATTTGTATGACATATAGAAGTTTGGATTTGATTTGTTTACTTATTTAATTTTTTTTTAAAAGTATAGACATGATCTACTTAAAAGTTTGGTTTAACTTGTTAACTTATTTAAGGGTTTGTTATACTATAAGGTTTTGAAATAGGTTAGCATACCTACATTTAAATAAACTAATATATCTACTCTTAACTAGGTTCATTTAACCTAAACAATTATACTATATTTTTGGATACATTTTTATGTTAAAGTTAAATATATGATAATATTACTTATATTAAATAAGATAATATGCATATTATTATATAATATAATAAAATAGGTCGGTCAATTAGGTTTAATATACATTTTAGATAACATAAGTCAGACCTATTAAACTAAATATGTTTTTTAAAAAGTCTGAGTGTGGTTTGTTTACGAAAACAATTTAGCATATTTATGAAAAAAGTTTGACTAGTCTGTTATAGATTCTTGATAGGTGCCCTAAGTTATGGGCATGCTTGTATAGTTAGATAAAAGGTTTTACTTTTTTAGCCTCAACTTGTATACTTTGTTTGATGAACACCAAAAAAAACATGATGGTGATGCATCCTAGACCATTTGTTTTTGTATTACGTAATAATTTCTCCAAGAATCATAACCACCCCTTTTAGATGATTCACTTTGTTTATGTCCTAATTTTTGCGCATAGCAACTTTTTTAGGGGTTTTCACCGAGCCGCAGTTCCATACCTCAAATAACATTCTTAAATAGTAAATATTAAGATATGTAATTGAATTACAATGATAAAGTAGTAAGCCTTAAATTTTTATCCACTTCATTTTTAGCTAGGGTGTTACACAAAATGTGATAACTTTAAATTAACCATGTTTTAATTCTTGTTTTTTTTATTGTAGTGGATTGTGTAATGAGTAGTCAATACTTTTGTCTCCATAGCCTTGAAATTTCATTGTCATTTCTCTTTGCATGAGATACTCAAACATGCAAATATACCATTTCTTGATGACTAAAGTACATGTCTAAATTGATTTGATAATTTAAAAATAATTTAAAATTTGTATCTTTAGATTTTTTTAACGTCAATATGTCACCATATTTTCTAATACTGAATAGGATTTAGTTTCATTTATCTGATTCTTATAATTAGTGCTTATGTGATTATCTAGCTTCATTCATAAGAAATCATCAATAAATTGGTTGAGTTTCTGTACAGAGGAATAATTTTTTTAACAATTAACTAGTAAGTTACCTGTGCATTAACATGGACCGTATTTTTTGCTACATGATTAAGAACACATATTATGTGTGCATTCACATAGTTAAGAATGTAACGCCCCGAAAAATGCTTCTCAAAAACATTGCGGAAAAATGGGTCAAAATTTTTTTTTGAAATGGGGATGTATAAAATTGTTTCCTTCTTAAAACCTTCTTTTTCTGGGACATCACTTTAAGTAACTCAAATGCGGAAAATCAACTTATCATTATCGAATGATAACTTAACCTGATTCACAATTTCCTGAATAACACAATGCATATAAACGGTTAAGTCATCTTTAGTTAATACAAACTAAATCAACAAAGGCGGAAACTACATCGCCACTAACATATACAAAATCCAAAAAGAAAGGGCGAAAATATTAATCATCGCCCAC
>NC_032025.1:8019271-8020260 GCF_001865875.1 Lupinus angustifolius | reverse complement strand
TAAACAATTATCTAATCAACCTATGTAATGTAAACAACACTTATTCCCATCAATATCATAATTCAACATTTATCAATATATCATTCATCGACAAGATGTCGTGACTATAATTAAATAACACATAAGTGGAGATCATACTCCAAATAATAACATACACATATAATATATATCACCGACATTATAACCCACCATTTGTTTCAACATTATCAATATATCAAATAATATAATCAACATTATACTCATAATCACATCACATACATAAACATATAAATACACCATACTTGTAACTCGCAGGTGGGAATGTACTTCCCCAATGATAATGTATGTATGATATGTCATGATCATCCACCTTACACCAATATCCATCCAACATCCTAATCGGAAATAATCGAGAGTACAGGTCCCGTACCAAGCCGTTTTGTACCACCCGAAATAACATATCCTCGCAAGGAATAAAAATAGATCGATCGGTTCCCTCAGGAACAGTCCTACCTGGACCTAGGTCGTACAAACGCTTTCTGGGCATCCCTCTCATCGATCTCGAATGCAATCCAGGGGTTGTCAGAGATTGCTTAGTTTGGCCTTTGAGAACTGTCCGATCCAACAGGGTACCTCCCTAGGAATACAAGGGACTCGTCTCACCCAGACTCTCCCTCAAGACACTGTTGGTGAATCACCGTCCAATCAGTGCCGTCCCTGCTTACTTCACGGTGCTCGAAGATGTCCCGTCATTTCCTCTCCACTACTTCATGGTCACAATGCAATGCATTCTTAATCAGAATCAAATGCAAATGTATTAATCAAACACATGATCGGCCCATCCTTAAGCCATCTCCCGACAAGGAATGCTTCTCGTGGGACCCAATAGTACGTCAATCGTACATGCTCAAGGTAACATCTAAATCACTACAACTCATCACTGGACAATCCTGGACGGTCACATGACCAAGCCTCTTACGGTCGGTCGATCGTTGTACAGTGATATTATG
>NC_032025.1:8018903-8019171 GCF_001865875.1 Lupinus angustifolius | reverse complement strand
CTCATACTAGGGTTATTACATACTCAACCAATCAATCCAAATAGTCAAACACAGTTACTGTCTCTCGCTCAAGCGAAAATTCATCTTTAAATTTCAATTAAACTTAAGCCTTCCTCGCCCAAGCGAGGCCCCTTCTCTCTCAAGCGAGACATCATTAAAATCCTGAATTTTTTTTTTTTATTTTTCTTTTTTCGCCGAAGCGAAACTTTTGCTCGCCCGGACGAGAAAGTTCCAGAATTTCATCGAAATCCTGGGCTTTTTCGCCTAA
>NC_032025.1:7984176-8018803 GCF_001865875.1 Lupinus angustifolius | reverse complement strand
AAGGATTGAAGATGGAAGAAACAGAGAAAAATGAGAAAAAAAGATGTAGAGAGGATTTACCTTCTCTTAGAAACTTTTGAAATGAGAGAATGTGAGAGAAGTGTGGAGTGAAGAGTGTTTTAGGGGAGAGATTTCCCTCCTAGGCAATCATGAAGATCTCCTAGGGTGGCTCTCCTAGGGTGGCTTATGGTGAGATTGAGTGATGTGAGGTTTGCTTTATGGAAAGGCAAATCTCGCATCCCAATGCGAAACGACCACTTCATGGACACGTACGATAAACATGCTCGATTATTATCGGCTAATACTCGATCGGATATTATAAATCGCCCGATCGTAATATCCGATTAGAATTTCGGATTTCGGTATTCCGAGTGAAAAATATTTAGAAAATAGATATAGACCAGCTCAGGGTCTATCTTGACTCGAAATGTGATTACGAAGCCAACGGTGCGATCGGAATTCGATTCCGAGTTACGGAACTCAAAAACCACTTTTTGAGCCGTACCGGGTGGATTTCGGCCCCGACAGTGGTTCAGAACCGACTGTCTCCGAAAATTACCAAAATTTACCACAAAATAGGAAATAAAATTTCAAGACTAAAACTCAACTAGAGTTTCGTCTAATTCTTTACCGAAATTTCCCAGAAATTCATTTTCGATTATATAATTAATACAAATATTAATAAAATCTTATAATTCAAAATCGTAAAATTCGCGGTGTTACAAAGAACACATATGTTACTCATGCATTCATATTGTTAAGAACATATATGTGACTTGTATGTTTGCATGATTAAAAACACATATGTTACTTGTACACTCGTATTGCTAAGAACACATATTACTTGTGTATTTGCATAGTTAAAACACACATGTTACATGTGTATTTACATTATTAAGAACACATATGTTACTCATGTATTTGCCTATTCAAACACATAAGTAAAATAAATGACAATTTCGAATTTGAATTTTCTAATGAAAATATAGAGCCGAAACATGATACTATGTGATTTTTTTAAATAAATATTTTAAATGTTGTAGATAATGAAATGATTTTTGCAATGTTGGATTTTGTTTTTAATAAAAATAAGGAAATCAAATCGTGATATTATATGAGTTTTTTATTAAAAATATTTAAAAGTTAAAATTTGACTTTTTCAATTATAATGGGGGAATTGAAATCTAAAGAATCCGAACTTTAATATTAAAACTCATTGGGAAAAGTACTACAAAACTTTGATAAGTTGAAAAGTACAATAATTCTTATAGTAATACAAATTTTTGTTTTGAAATTATTAAGAAATGCAATAATATATTTAATATTATTATAAAAGGGGAAGGAAATATATAGTGTAGTCATCATAGATAAAAGTCCAATAACATTTTTTTTTGCAATTATTATAAAATGCAATAATGAATTTAATATTATTATATTATTATAGATAAGAAAATGAAATATATAGTGTGAGAATATACACGGGGATGGAACCATTTTGAAGGAAAAAATGAATGAGAAATTGAATAATCAGATTGTTATGCAATTTTTTTATGGTGTCATAAAGTATAGTTTTATTGACTAAACAAGTACCAATAACATCATATTTGAATAATCAGATTGTTACAAGAAGAATACTCACGGTGATGATTAGTGGGACTATTGTATTATTAACGGCCAGAAAGGCCAATAACACACACAAAAACGATGAAGCATGCAAGTGTTGGAGCAACTACAATTTACTCCACAATGGGAGAAATTTTGGGTGCTATATATTGGGGCCTTGATCCGGTTGTACTAGAATCTAAGGTTATAATGGGCTTACTTATATTAAAAAAAAAAAATTAAAAATAATTTAAAATCTACATTGTTGAATTTTTCAAAGGACCTGTTACATCATCTCATCCAATATGGGATGGACCCTTCAATGTAGGTAAGGGTGGAAACAAACAAGGTCATGTCAGACTTTACCTTAAACTGACCGAACCTATATAGCATATAGGACACTGAGTTTGCTCTGTTAGTCTACTTAAAATAATTCAAAGTCTGAGTCTCATATGTTTAAAAGTCTAGCATGACATGTTAGTCTGTTTAAATATCTATTATATTATATAATCTTCAAAGGGTGTGGACCCACTTGCTCCAAGAGTAAGTGAAAAAATCTATTTCGCATCTTAACCATTCATTATAGGAAAATCCAGTGATTAAAATTAGTAAATAGATTTGAATCATTAGACCTTCATAGAATGAATGACTACGATATGGAGTAGATTTTTGTGACTTACTCTTAGAGTAAATAGATCTCCTCTCATCTTAAAATAGGTCATCATGTCTACATTTAAATAGGTCAAAGACTTACTTTTAACTAGGCTCTTTTAACTCTAACAACTAAATTATATTTTTGTATGCATTTTTATATTGAAATTACATATATAATAATATTACTTATATTAAAATTGTATAATATGACTATTATTATGTAATATAACTAAATAGATCAGTCTCTTATGCTTAATAGACCTTTTAGATGGTATAAAGTTTGATTTGTTAAACTAAATATGTTTTTTTAAAAATATAAGTCTAACATGTTCATGAAAAAAGTCTGGTTTAACATAATTTGTTATAGGTCAGATAATAGACCTATATTAGATAGTCTGACATGTTTCATTCCCTGAGTAAGATTTGGACTATATATTGTGATGCTTCAGGATTCGTCAGAGTAATACATGTGAAACTTTATTTTTAAGCAACACATAAAGATAATATATCATCATAAAAAAAGACACCCCAAATCAATAATATTAATTCAATGCTGGACATAGCCAAGCATCTAGAACAAAGCAAAATATTGAAACCATGAAATTTTTATTTAAATATTTTGCTATGACTTTAACATAAGGTCATATCTCTATCCATATATAAGTAATATAACCCACCAAAGGCTCCATCTATGATCATGGAATGTTTTGGGCTGTATTGCACAGGCTCTCAACTTTAGGGCTACCATTATCATCTTGGATTTTTTAGGAGGACACGAAACCCACCTTGTAGAGAATCAGGATCTCTGATCTTCTTCAGTACTAAATAGAAAAGTAAATAAAAAAAGTAAAAAATATCATAATATAATATTTTTATTTTTTAAATGTAATGTAATAACACTTTTACTCTTACATATAAAAGGCAAAAATAATAACTCCCTTCTTCTAGGGAAAATCTTTTCCCTGTAGAAGGATTATAAGTACAAGATGGTGGTAATGGTATCCGAGGAAGTTGATTTTCAAAAAATTAAATGTATCTGGGAAGCTTGTGGGAACCATAGAAGAATATGGTTTTATATTTTAAGTGGGGATATGTAGAAATTAGGTTCAATTTAGATAATGAATCAATATATGGTCAATACGAAAATTATTGAATTAGCAAAATCTTGATAAGTGTATACTTTTTAAAGATAAGATACAAAGTAGACTGAACTAACGGGACCCAGCTTTGTCAAAGTGGAAAGCGTAAAAAAGTTGGAATTCCTACCGTGAGGTCCTTAAACTGAACATAGATGGATCAATTGTGCTTATGGAGGACTCATAAATGTTAATTCTAGTGCATTTGTTCAAGGATTTTATTGTTATTTGGGATTTGTTCTTCTCTTCATGCTAAATCCTATATGAAATTGCAGGGTCAGTGGTCTAAGGGGATATTGAACCAAAAATTAAATATTATGTCCGTGTTTTAAATTGCACTTACGGTAATTAGGAATTGCAATTGGGCCGTAATATCTTATTCTCTACTAGGGGCGTTCGTGGTCCATTTGGATCAGTTTTGAAGCAAAAATCATTCGATCCAAACGCGTAATTAGTATGCGGTCCGGTCCGGTCCGGTCCATTTATATTAAGATGTCCGGTCCAATCCGGACCAAATATTATATGCGGTTTCAGTCCGGTTTGGATCGGTCTATTTTTTAGATATAAACATATAAATTTCTTCAATTTTAGCCTACAACACCAACAAGGTAGTAACCAGAACAATGAAGAAAAGTTTGATTCTTTTGATAACAAGATTAGAAACATCAATATTCATATTGTTACGACAGTTTATATGTGTTTTTGCTGTGTTTAGCTTACTGCTTAATGCTTATGTGATATATTTTAGTTAACTTTTAAAAAAAAATAGTTCCCAATGTATTTAATTCCAACCTATAACCATTAGTTTTAATCTTTTATAATTGAGAGTTGATTTATCAAATTATTACACCATTAAAGTTAAATAGTCCAATAGTTAGCCTAATTGGCAAAGTTAGGAGACAAAACGTATTAGTATCTAAGTTCAAACATTGTCATCTATAAAATTTTCATATAAGAATAATGTATCTCCTCATTGAGGAGATAACTTATCTCCTTCAGCCAGTAAAAATGTGACATGTGTGCTATTTTGTTTATTTTTAAAAATGTTTTTATAAAAAATGATGAAACATGACACATGTCATGATTTCACTGGCAAGAGGAAACAACTTATCTCCTCATACCAGGAGATACTCCATCCCCTTTTCCTATTCCATTCCTTATCAAAAGCTTTACATGAGTAAACTATAAATTAAACAAAATAAAAGATAAATAGTGTAAATTACACATGTAAACAATTCATAATATGTTCTTTATTTGACAAAATGTTCTGCTTTGGTTTGATCTAGTTACCTAACCAATCAAATCAAATAAAGAATGACTAAGTTCATGATGCTTCTATTTGGCGGATGATGATATATATACATAATTTTATCATTGCAAGTGGATATGTTATTTATCAGATTTTGATCAGTAATCATATCATTAAGCAACAACCTTACCGTTATCCGGAAGTTCACTCTTTAGCTAATCAAACTTTTTAGGTGACTAGAAGAGATAATCAAATTTGATGGAAAAGCAAAAATAAAACAACTAAATGAATAATTGAGTTGTAAACCTACTAAAAAATAAACCAAACATGATGAGTTAATCTTATCAAATGAAAAGAGAAAAAGCTGGAATCATACATAAAAGAAATCTTGTAACCTCCAATTCAGTAAAAGTACTATCTTCACATGAAAATTTACCCTATATTTGGACATTACAAACAATAGACTATGAATCATTTTCATCCATGATTCATGATCTGATATCAGAGACAAAGTCTTGGCTTTTCAAGAGGATATTTTCAAAATGGTATAAGTTATGAAAGATTAAAATTCAGTAACAAAAAATGATAGGTTGCTGCAAAGTGATATACACAGTGCCTGCTGTATAAATACTAGAGTAGATGATGTGCTCTAGAGCGATGGATCTCATTGGTGCATGCTGAAGGAACATAAATTGCATTTAAGAGTGAGCTGTGAGTGCGGCCATAGAACAAGTATACAAGTACTCCGATCAACAACCACGCCGAAACTCGTAGCCATGTCGCCATTCTAAAATTCAAACACAAGAATGATTAGATTCTGGTATTTAACTATTCATGGTTTTCAACCATGTTATAGTAGTTGTAGAGATTCCTCACCCAAGACCAATTAGTAAGTAGGTGTTTAGAAGAATGCACGCAGCTGGTAAGAATGGAACAAATGGGCAAACAAAACCTGAAATACAAGGTATTAAAACCTTAGTGTAAAATTTAACCAAAGCTTGAAAGCTTTTTATTTGGAATTAGGAAAAGAGATACAATGAACTAGTTGTTAAAAGATTATGATACACTAGGTAAACCAGAAGTTTGCCAAGATAATAAATTTAATAAAAATAGGAGTAAATACCCATTTAAATCCTTCATGTTTTTTCGACCTTACCGATTTGGTCTCTCAAAAATTGACAAAAACCCAAAATAGTCTCCAAAAATTTCAAATGTGAGTCAAATTATACATTTCTAAGGTTAAATTAATCTCTATCGGGTGTTATAAAAATATGCTAAAAATGACTAATTTAACCTCCATCTGATATTTTTGGAATCATTTTGAGTTTTTTCAATTTTTGAGACTAAACTGATAAGATAGAAAAACATGAGGGATTGGCATGAGTATTTATTCTAAAAATATTTACTCATTCTTTTGTTGATTCTTGCAACTTTGCTAATTATTAACTACCAGAGATTGAATTTCTGAATTGGAGCTAGTTACAAAACAAATATGATTTGTTCTAGAATGAATTTAACGGATTCCTCAAAATCTGTTAAGTTCTACACATACCTCCTGAATGTCCAAAACTGTGCCTTGTATCATCTTGCTTCATGCAAGCCAGCACAGTTATACTGCACAAAAGAAGAATTCCACCCATTCCGCACAATGTGAAGCGCAAAATGCTGCATATGCACAACCACCACAAGGAAACAGAAGGATAAAGCATAATTTATGAATTCAAAGACATTTAAATTGCTAACTGGAGTTTTTTTTTCATAATGTATATGGTGTATGATAGCAATCGCAAAGTTATGTTTATGGGGAAAGCATTTCTCAAAGGAACACCAGGATAACATCTACACTGTTGCTTCGAAACTACCGAGGGACTTCGAAATTGACTGACCTGGGACACCTGTCAATTGAAGCTGCACCTGCAAGTACGAGAACCCCCAGACATAGGAGGGCTATGGTCCATGAAGCAAGTTTTCGCCTATTTTTCTCATTTTGTTCATCTGTATAGACAATTTGAAACCCAAAGTCATCAACTAGCACATCACAGAATAAGAAGTTGATGCAAAGAAAACCAAAACTTTATCACAGAAAATTTGTTTGCCAAAATTGAAATTAAGTGTGTGAAAGAGATTAAAATTTCAAAACTGTACAACAACAATAACCAAGCTTTAGTCTCACTAGGTGAGGTTGGCTATATGGATCGAACAAAGCCATAATGCTCTATCATGAATCATGTTCATTGACAGCATTAATCTCTAAATCTTTCGCAATCGTTTTGCTTATGGTTTTTCTTGGCTTCACTTTTCCTCTAGAAATTAGATTAACCTCCATTTGATCCACTCTTCTTCTTTAGGCTTCTAATGGTATCCTCTATACATGTTCGAATAACCTAACGCACAGTCTACCATGTGTTCTACAATAGGAGCTACTCCAACTTTTTTCCTAATGTATCCATTTCAAATCCTATTTTGTTTAGTATGTTCACTCATCTAACACAATATTCTCATCTCTGCTACATGGATTAATTATTCTTCTGAACATTTTACCGTCCAACATATAGTCACATATAACACTGCAGGTTTTATAACCAAGTGGTAAAACTTCCTCTTAAGCTTGAGTGAGACCTTACTATCGCACTCAACCAATTCATTCACCCCGCTTGAATCCTATGGTTTACATCTCGTCAATTTTACCATTGTGTTGTAAGATTGACTCAAGATGCTTAAAGCTAATGACTTGTGGTATGGTATGATCTTATGTCTTTACCTACACAGTAGGGTTTGTCCACCTCTTGCTAAACTTATACTTTGTCTTACTTTGACTTATACGAAAGTCATGTGCTTTTAAAGTTTGTCTCTACATTTCTAGTTTCCCATTTAATTTCTCTCTTGTATCTCCAAATAGGACAATATCATCCACAAAAAGCATGATATGGAAAAATATAATTCAAATGTGAGCATTAGTACATACTCTATTGAGCCTTCAAAATAGTCTTTTCACTCTTTTGAGCCAATCCCTAAATGGACTAGATTTTTAAGTTAAGAGGGCCATAATTATGGACCATCATTGAATCACAGGATAGAGGGGCACTACCTCCAAAATCCCTAATCATAGATGTAGAAAGTTAAGCAAAATGCAATAATGTGTTCAAGCAAGAAAATGACCTAATGTATTCTTTGGAAACTCTAAAATTATTATGCTTGCTAAGAAAACACAAGACTGATAACCTAGCATTACAAGTAGTTTACCATCTATATTTCTAATCACCCTAACTAATTTACATATCCAACCCCATGTCACCAAACTCATTAACCAGCACAGGAGGTCTTGTAGTTATATATCCACATGATGAATAGAAGATACATCTAGATTCTAAAGTTTATCTAAATTCATTACATAAAAAGGACAGAAAGTTTAAACAATAATTACCATTAGTTACTTCTTTTATGATTAAAGGATGTCCAAGCAAAGCTTCTGACTTGTCATGCAGGTGAATATTCTCACAATAACTAGCAGGATCAACAGGACTTATGGCCTGGTCTTCCTCAATACCACCACCGGAATGCCTCGCTAACCGATCAACAGATGTTTGAAGTGAAGATGGAATAGGTACCTCATCAGGTGGGACATATCTGATTATCAAAACCGAAACTGCAACAGTGATAAATGCCAGCAATGTTCCCACACTAACCTGTATGTTCCCAAAGCAATGACAATAAAAATTTGATGTATGATTATAATCATCTAACAGTGATGTATATCTATTATTATGTAATATAACTAAATAGATCAGTCTCTTATGCTTAATAGACCTTTTAGATGGTATAAAGTTTGATTTGTTAAACTAAATATGTTTTTTTAAAAATATAAGTCTAACATGTTCATGAAAAAAGTCTGGTTTAACATAATTTGTTATAGGTCAGATAATAGACCTATATTAGATAGTCTGACATGTTTCATTCCCTGAGTAAGATTTGGACTATATATTGTGATGCTTCAGGATTCGTCAGAGTAATACATGTGAAACTTTATTTTTAAGCAACACATAAAGATAATATATCATCATAAAAAAAGACACCCCAAATCAATAATATTAATTCAATGCTGGACATAGCCAAGCATCTAGAACAAAGCAAAATATTGAAACCATGAAATTTTTATTTAAATATTTTGCTATGACTTTAACATAAGGTCATATCTCTATCCATATATAAGTAATATAACCCACCAAAGGCTCCATCTATGATCATGGAATGTTTTGGGCTGTATTGCACAGGCTCTCAACTTTAGGGCTACCATTATCATCTTGGATTTTTTAGGAGGACACGAAACCCACCTTGTAGAGAATCAGGATCTCTGATCTTCTTCAGTACTAAATAGAAAAGTAAATAAAAAAAGTAAAAAATATCATAATATAATATTTTTATTTTTTAAATGTAATGTAATAACACTTTTACTCTTACATATAAAAGGCAAAAATAATAACTCCCTTCTTCTAGGGAAAATCTTTTCCCTGTAGAAGGATTATAAGTACAAGATGGTGGTAATGGTATCCGAGGAAGTTGATTTTCAAAAAATTAAATGTATCTGGGAAGCTTGTGGGAACCATAGAAGAATATGGTTTTATATTTTAAGTGGGGATATGTAGAAATTAGGTTCAATTTAGATAATGAATCAATATATGGTCAATACGAAAATTATTGAATTAGCAAAATCTTGATAAGTGTATACTTTTTAAAGATAAGATACAAAGTAGACTGAACTAACGGGACCCAGCTTTGTCAAAGTGGAAAGCGTAAAAAAGTTGGAATTCCTACCGTGAGGTCCTTAAACTGAACATAGATGGATCAATTGTGCTTATGGAGGACTCATAAATGTTAATTCTAGTGCATTTGTTCAAGGATTTTATTGTTATTTGGGATTTGTTCTTCTCTTCATGCTAAATCCTATATGAAATTGCAGGGTCAGTGGTCTAAGGGGATATTGAACCAAAAATTAAATATTATGTCCGTGTTTTAAATTGCACTTACGGTAATTAGGAATTGCAATTGGGCCGTAATATCTTATTCTCTACTAGGGGCGTTCGTGGTCCATTTGGATCAGTTTTGAAGCAAAAATCATTCGATCCAAACGCGTAATTAGTATGCGGTCCGGTCCGGTCCGGTCCATTTATATTAAGATGTCCGGTCCAATCCGGACCAAATATTATATGCGGTTTCAGTCCGGTTTGGATCGGTCTATTTTTTAGATATAAACATATAAATTTCTTCAATTTTAGCCTACAACACCAACAAGGTAGTAACCAGAACAATGAAGAAAAGTTTGATTCTTTTGATAACAAGATTAGAAACATCAATATTCATATTGTTACGACAGTTTATATGTGTTTTTGCTGTGTTTAGCTTACTGCTTAATGCTTATGTGATATATTTTAGTTAACTTTTAAAAAAAAATAGTTCCCAATGTATTTAATTCCAACCTATAACCATTAGTTTTAATCTTTTATAATTGAGAGTTGATTTATCAAATTATTACACCATTAAAGTTAAATAGTCCAATAGTTAGCCTAATTGGCAAAGTTAGGAGACAAAACGTATTAGTATCTAAGTTCAAACATTGTCATCTATAAAATTTTCATATAAGAATAATGTATCTCCTCATTGAGGAGATAACTTATCTCCTTCAGCCAGTAAAAATGTGACATGTGTTCTATTTTGTTTATTTTTAAAAATGTTTTTATAAAAAATGATGAAACATGACACATGTCATGATTTCACTGGCAAGAGGAAACAACTTATCTCCTCATACCAGGAGATACTCCATCCCCTTTTCCTATTCCATTCCTTATCAAAAGCTTTACATGAGTAAACTATAAATTAAACAAAATAAAAGATAAATAGTGTAAATTACACATGTAAACAATTCATAATATGTTCTTTATTTGACAAAATGTTCTGCTTTGGTTTGATCTAGTTACCTAACCAATCAAATCAAATAAAGAATGACTAAGTTCATGATGCTTCTATTTGGCGGATGATGATATATATACATAATTTTATCATTGCAAGTGGATATGTTATTTATCAGATTTTGATCAGTAATCATATCATTAAGCAACAACCTTACCGTTATCCGGAAGTTCACTCTTTAGCTAATCAAACTTTTTAGGTGACTAGAAGAGATAATCAAATTTGATGGAAAAGCAAAAATAAAACAACTAAATGAATAATTGAGTTGTAAACCTACTAAAAAATAAACCAAACATGATGAGTTAATCTTATCAAATGAAAAGAGAAAAAGCTGGAATCATACATAAAAGAAATCTTGTAACCTCCAATTCAGTAAAAGTACTATCTTCACATGAAAATTTACCCTATATTTGGACATTACAAACAATAGACTATGAATCATTTTCATCCATGATTCATGATCTGATATCAGAGACAAAGTCTTGGCTTTTCAAGAGGATATTTTCAAAATGGTATAAGTTATGAAAGATTAAAATTCAGTAACAAAAAATGATAGGTTGCTGCAAAGTGATATACACAGTGCCTGCTGTATAAATACTAGAGTAGATGATGTGCTCTAGAGCGATGGATCTCATTGGTGCATGCTGAAGGAACATAAATTGCATTTAAGAGTGAGCTGTGAGTGCGGCCATAGAACAAGTATACAAGTACTCCGATCAACAACCACGCCGAAACTCGTAGCCATGTCGCCATTCTAAAATTCAAACACAAGAATGATTAGATTCTGGTATTTAACTATTCATGGTTTTCAACCATGTTATAGTAGTTGTAGAGATTCCTCACCCAAGACCAATTAGTAAGTAGGTGTTTAGAAGAATGCACGCAGCTGGTAAGAATGGAACAAATGGGCAAACAAAACCTGAAATACAAGGTATTAAAACCTTAGTGTAAAATTTAACCAAAGCTTGAAAGCTTTTTATTTGGAATTAGGAAAAGAGATACAATGAACTAGTTGTTAAAAGATTATGATACACTAGGTAAACCAGAAGTTTGCCAAGATAATAAATTTAATAAAAATAGGAGTAAATACCCATTTAAATCCTTCATGTTTTTTCGACCTTACCGATTTGGTCTCTCAAAAATTGACAAAAACCCAAAATAGTCTCCAAAAATTTCAAATGTGAGTCAAATTATACATTTCTAAGGTTAAATTAATCTCTATCGGGTGTTATAAAAATATGCTAAAAATGACTAATTTAACCTCCATCTGATATTTTTGGAATCATTTTGAGTTTTTTCAATTTTTGAGACTAAACTGATAAGATAGAAAAACATGAGGGATTGGCATGAGTATTTATTCTAAAAATATTTACTCATTCTTTTGTTGATTCTTGCAACTTTGCTAATTATTAACTACCAGAGATTGAATTTCTGAATTGGAGCTAGTTACAAAACAAATATGATTTGTTCTAGAATGAATTTAACGGATTCCTCAAAATCTGTTAAGTTCTACACATACCTCCTGAATGTCCAAAACTGTGCCTTGTATCATCTTGCTTCATGCAAGCCAGCACAGTTATACTGCACAAAAGAAGAATTCCACCCATTCCGCACAATGTGAAGCGCAAAATGCTGCATATGCACAACCACCACAAGGAAACAGAAGGATAAAGCATAATTTATGAATTCAAAGACATTTAAATTGCTAACTGGAGTTTTTTTTTCATAATGTATATGGTGTATGATAGCAATCGCAAAGTTATGTTTATGGGGAAAGCATTTCTCAAAGGAACACCAGGATAACATCTACACTGTTGCTTCGAAACTACCGAGGGACTTCGAAATTGACTGACCTGGGACACCTGTCAATTGAAGCTGCACCTGCAAGTACGAGAACCCCCAGACATAGGAGGGCTATGGTCCATGAAGCAAGTTTTCGCCTATTTTTCTCATTTTGTTCATCTGTATAGACAATTTGAAACCCAAAGTCATCAACTAGCACATCACAGAATAAGAAGTTGATGCAAAGAAAACCAAAACTTTATCACAGAAAATTTGTTTGCCAAAATTGAAATTAAGTGTGTGAAAGAGATTAAAATTTCAAAACTGTACAACAACAATAACCAAGCTTTAGTCTCACTAGGTGAGGTTGGCTATATGGATCGAACAAAGCCATAATGCTCTATCATGAATCATGTTCATTGACAGCATTAATCTCTAAATCTTTCGCAATCGTTTTGCTTATGGTTTTTCTTGGCTTCACTTTTCCTCTAGAAATTAGATTAACCTCCATTTGATCCACTCTTCTTCTTTAGGCTTCTAATGGTATCCTCTATACATGTTCGAATAACCTAACGCACAGTCTACCATGTGTTCTACAATAGGAGCTACTCCAACTTTTTTCCTAATGTATCCATTTCAAATCCTATTTTGTTTAGTATGTTCACTCATCTAACACAATATTCTCATCTCTGCTACATGGATTAATTATTCTTCTGAACATTTTACCGTCCAACATATAGTCACATATAACACTGCAGGTTTTATAACCAAGTGGTAAAACTTCCTCTTAAGCTTGAGTGAGACCTTACTATCGCACTCAACCAATTCATTCACCCCGCTTGAATCCTATGGTTTACATCTCGTCAATTTTACCATTGTGTTGTAAGATTGACTCAAGATGCTTAAAGCTAATGACTTGTGGTATGGTATGATCTTATGTCTTTACCTACACAGTAGGGTTTGTCCACCTCTTGCTAAACTTATACTTTGTCTTACTTTGACTTATACGAAAGTCATGTGCTTTTAAAGTTTGTCTCTACATTTCTAGTTTCCCATTTAATTTCTCTCTTGTATCTCCAAATAGGACAATATCATCCACAAAAAGCATGATATGGAAAAATATAATTCAAATGTGAGCATTAGTACATACTCTATTGAGCCTTCAAAATAGTCTTTTCACTCTTTTGAGCCAATCCCTAAATGGACTAGATTTTTAAGTTAAGAGGGCCATAATTATGGACCATCATTGAATCACAGGATAGAGGGGCACTACCTCCAAAATCCCTAATCATAGATGTAGAAAGTTAAGCAAAATGCAATAATGTGTTCAAGCAAGAAAATGACCTAATGTATTCTTTGGAAACTCTAAAATTATTATGCTTGCTAAGAAAACACAAGACTGATAACCTAGCATTACAAGTAGTTTACCATCTATATTTCTAATCACCCTAACTAATTTACATATCCAACCCCATGTCACCAAACTCATTAACCAGCACAGGAGGTCTTGTAGTTATATATCCACATGATGAATAGAAGATACATCTAGATTCTAAAGTTTATCTAAATTCATTACATAAAAAGGACAGAAAGTTTAAACAATAATTACCATTAGTTACTTCTTTTATGATTAAAGGATGTCCAAGCAAAGCTTCTGACTTGTCATGCAGGTGAATATTCTCACAATAACTAGCAGGATCAACAGGACTTATGGCCTGGTCTTCCTCAATACCACCACCGGAATGCCTCGCTAACCGATCAACAGATGTTTGAAGTGAAGATGGAATAGGTACCTCATCAGGTGGGACATATCTGATTATCAAAACCGAAACTGCAACAGTGATAAATGCCAGCAATGTTCCCACACTAACCTGTATGTTCCCAAAGCAATGACAATAAAAATTTGATGTATGATTATAATCATCTAACAGTGATGTATATTCCTATTTATCATCTCATGTTCTTGTACACCTAAACTCACCATCCCCGCTAACTGGGAAACATCCATGAAGAATGCTAGAACAGCTGCAAAGACACCAGTGACAATAGTGCTTTTCAAAGGAACCTGTGTGCGTCTATTGATGTCGGAAAAGAATGATGGCAACAAACCATCCCTTGCCATTGCCATAAAGATCCGTGGCTGAAAAACATTCATTCCGGTGGGAAGATATATTTATCATGTGCAACTACAAGAGACATAACTCACAGTAATAGTAACAAATATTGACATATGCGGCATATTTATGCATAGATGAATGTGTATATACAGATATGTACATGATATTTAGAATCCAACCGAAAGATACCTGTAGTATAGATTGCAACACATGCTGAAAAACTATATTTGATTGTTAAATTAGACAATAAAAGAAGCAAAGATATACATAAAAATAAAGAAACGGTGACTTTAAAAAATAAATTGGATAGTATGCATTCCCTTAACTTTTGGAGCACATATTATAAGGAGCTAATTTAACAAATAGATTTCAATAGAAAAGGTAGAAGAAATGCAAGTCATTTAAATCATGTTTCTGAGTCCACATGACCTTTAACCAAATACAAATGTCCCTGGAGTGTAATTTGTCAGAAAAAGATAATTTATCACAAAATAAACATTTCGAGAAGGGTAACATAACATAAACAAAAACCATTTCCTTGAACATACACTAATGCCTTTTAGAAATCAGTCACATCCATCTTTTCTTGTAAGTTGATATAATTAGTTCATGAGATGATTTTCATATTTTGGTTATATAATAATTTTAGTTATCTATTTCAGGAAAACATTTCTTCGTATATTTTAATTGTCATAAAGCAATGTGATAATTTTAGTAGTTCCAATACTTTTGAAAAAGGAAATGGGTAAAGTGAATTTATTTTAGAAACTGGAGGATAAATTAGTTCATGTGAGACAGGGGAAGCTTTTAATGCCATTGTTATTGAAAGCATGAAATTTGAAATGGAGTAACAGATCAGTTCCTGATTTCCTGTTAAAGCTCATATACCTAAACAACTAGAAAGTATCATAAAGAAAATAAAACAATCTAGTAACAAATTAAGGGCATAGATGAATTGGAAAAATAATTTTGAAGTCATAAAAGCATTGTGCATATTTGGTTTGACGATATATTTCAAATTTTATTAAAGATTAAATCAGAATTTTTTATATTTCTTAAAATACATCCAAAGTATTCTCATAAATATTGCACTACTCAGTTAAAAATATTGAACTAGTTTTTCCCTTGTTATCTTAAATGTTTGGATTAGGAAAGAAAATCCACAACAAAAAGTTGAAGGAAAGGATAGTTGTGAAAAAAATGAACTGAGTTTAGTTCTTTTCAATGAAAATGGAAGAAAATAAAAATGTATATTTGTGAAATAACATGAATATGAAGTTTGGGATATAGGAAAGAAAAAGTGTAGGTGAAAATAGTGTTACCAAACTCAGTTTGGACTGGTCGATCCGACTGGTTCAACAGTGAACCAAGCATTTAACCGGTCCGAATCTCTCATCTAATCAGTTTTTCATCAAAATCGGATTGACTCGGTTGGTTAATCATAAAATCTGTGAGTCGGATGGCCAGAAGGTTGGACCTACCGAGTCAATCAAATGTTTTTAACTTATTTATAGTTATGTTTGTCAGTTTTGTTAACTTATGATATAGCAAAACTTTCGTTGTTTAATTAAACTTTAAACTTATTGTAAGCTTTTGTTGCATTTAAAGCATAGTGCGTATTTTGTTGCATTGAAAGCGTAGATGAATTGGAAAAATAATTTTGAAGTCATAAAAATTCAAAACCAAAACGTAAGCAGCCATAACCAAATGAAGTGAACAGAGGTGCTCAATAAATAACTTAAATCTTAGCCATTTGTTTATGTACCTGAGGAAGAATTGATCCCAACAAACTGGAAAAGAGAGCAGTGACGGATCCGGTTGTTATTAAATACCTGCCATATGGAAAGATGGAGCTTAAAGCGTGATTCAAACGAGACATCCATATGTTTGGAGTTAGGCTATATAGTTAGTGTGCTACTTGCAAACCTTACACTGCCCAATCCATTCCGTAGCTAGAAAATGCTGAGGAGATTGGCGTATCCGGATTCAACTCATAGTATGGTACTAAGCCAACAATAACTGCTGAAACAAACATATAAAGAACGCAACAAATACATAATGCAGTTGATATGCCAAGAGGCAAATCTCTTTGCGGGTTTTTTACCTGCACGATGATGAAACAAAACACTTAATGGAAGAATCTTCAAGATAATGTCTTTTCATAATACTAGCATCCCAAAGCCATGATGCTTTGAGATACTCAAATTAACAGAGATATATTGATATAGCAGTAGTACATTAAAAGAACTAGCTCCAAGTCTTCTACCAATAATTTTTTTCTCATTTTAGAAACAAGAAAAGGTAGTGAATGCTAGTCACTGTTTTCTTATAATGAGTCAGAGTTTTATTCAACGTTAAATGCTATGCGCCAATGATGATGGTTGATTGAAATGCTTTGCATTTAGTTTCTGCCATTACAAACACGAAATGATTTTAAAGATCAGTCCACCTTGTGAATATTTACCTCCTCAGCTGTGCTAGTCACCGCATCAAAACCAATGTACGAAAAGAAAACTATTGCAGACCCGGCAAACATTCCATTTACTCCATATGGAAAATACCTGAGATATAAGACACAATTTTCAGCTATATCAACGACAAGTATGCTATAGATGATGAGACAAAAAACACACACTGTACCCGCTGGGGAGCTCATATCCAACCCATCCAGACTTGAAACATTGATATCCACCAACTATAATGACAAAAAGCATGACACAGACATTTACCGTTGTCACTATGAATTGTGCTGTTGAACTCTGAAACATCGGTGTTAGATAAGAGAGGTAAGTAGAGAGAGAGACAGAGACAGAGGCAAAGCAGTTAAACTCAAGTATTACTTGAAAAGGCATACCTCCTTGATTCCAAGGCACAGGAGTATGGTGACAAGAAGAACTAATACAGCTGCACACGGATCAACAACAATTCCAAGACCTGGTAAAGTATGTCGAGCTAAAAATGAAGGTAGGTTGTCCTCACCACCAAAAAACAAGGCCTGCAGTAAGCAAGACAGATATGAATACAGCAATAACCAAACCTTAGTCTCACTAGGTGGAGTCAGCAAAGCAAGACAAATATTACTGCAAAACCAAATTACTAAATATGTTATTATCCGTCTTGTTATTACATGCTCGTTGGACTGAAGCAGATAGGTGATCAATTTAAGAAAATGAACCAAGTAAGAAATCTCATACATGTTACTTTGGTTTCAATTACTGTACAGATGCATAAGCCACTCCCACTACCTTACTTGATATCTTAACCTTTTCAGCAAGCATTTCTCTAACATTGTATTAGAGTTAACCAACTGGATCTGGGTTTCATGCTCCCCCCTCAGACTCCCACTGTTAAATTAAATTCTACCAAAAAGAAACGGTAGGCCTATCTTTGCCCACTCTTGCTGCTTGGTCAGTTTTTTATTACGGAAGCGGGTTAAATTTGACGTAGATAACTGACGGCACACATCATTTGACAAGATAGCAGTATATAAAAGTTGCAGTCAGCTGATTTCATGCCATTATTTCCTGGAGTATGTATTAAAAATAAAGAGCACATAATAATTTGCAGTGGTAGCACCATGTTAGTTTTCTTTCTCAGCATTTTCTCGTGTACCTTGTTTTTAATGTCTTGGGTGGAAACTTCAAGCACATCACAACAAAATTAGCAAGTCAACTAAATGTCAATACACATCACTTCTTCAAGATACCACTGTCATTCTATGTGCAATTTCAGATCACCCAAAACTCTTACATTTAAATAAAATCTCTTTCTATCTCTCTGCTTTATCTACATCCTCAATTACTAAGGTGGCATGAATGTCAAAAGAGAAATGTTTGGAGTAAGAAGGGGGGAAAACTCTTACATACCAGATTTGGGGTTATACCACGAGCAACAGCTGAACCACCAATTGTATATTCTAGAATGAGGGCCCAACCAACCAACCATGCAACTCTGGTATCAAAATCAAAGTTTAAATTATGAATTCACTAACAATGAAAGAAAATAAATAGAGAAAACTTAATCATTAACGATATCCGCTTCAAAGCACATTTTCATTTTCTGAAATGTTGATGACTTAACAAGATATTTCTTCACCTCACACCAGTACTCTAATTAACCAATATGCTAACAGTAAGGTTCCCAAATAGTCAAACATGCAACATACCCTTCTCCAATGCATATGTATGTATAATGATAAGCACTTCCTGCAGATGGACATCGACATGCAAGCTCTGCATAGCAAAAAGCTGATAGTGCAGCAGCTATTCCCGCAACGAGAAGTGATATCACAATTGCTGGTCCAGCTTGCTCTCGAGCAACTGTTCCAATGAGAATATATACTCCAGCTCCTATGGTAGATCCAACCCCTAATTATCAAAAATGGTCAATTACCTTTAGAAAGCTAATGTTTGATAATCTGATTTTCAAATGTTGGCTATTGTGTATGTTATGTTAACTAGTCCAGTGTTTCCTGAGAACACCCGAAAAATTAACCAAGAATATTGAATATAAAAGAGTAAAGAATCATTAGAACTTTAAAACCTTAAGCTCAACTAAATTTTTATGACATACTTTCTTGATCCGTATTTTTCATCTCTATTTGAGACCAATAATACATACAAATTAAACCCTTTCTCCAGCAAAAACAGTGCCAAACTTCTTACTGCCCTTTAATACTTTAGCAAAATCAAATGATTTTTCCATTAAATATTTGGTGTTCCATTGTTCAGCTATGTTAATTGGACCAAAATATCCTCAATTAGTGCCACTATCAAGAAAACAACATTTTCGTGCTTCAAATTCTAGTTGTACCAATGCACCCCGTTCACAAAGTCACAAATGATATGGGTGGTGAACGCAAATTCTCTTCTATCCTCAATACTTCAATTTTTATTTTATTATATAGACAAAGGGTTTTTTAACGGGTAGGGGGATAGTGCAATTATCGGGGTTTAAACTCAGGTGCTCAAACTTTATGTCCCGCAAGTCTACCAATTTTGGGTGATATTTTAAGATGCTCAAGATCTGACACCAAAACACTGACCTAATAGTTTCTGCGCATAGCATCATTTAGTACGTAAAGTTAGTAAATTATTTAACACAACGCTTCTAGGTAACTGTCCATTTCGTATTCTACCCAAAACTGATAAGTAGAACACTACTCAACCAACTATTCATTGATCTTACGGAAGCAAAGACAATCACATTGTCTTCCTTGAATAAGCTCATCTCAAGTTCAAAGCTCAATAAGCTCATAGCCCAGAGATGTCAAATTAACTCAAAATCACTAGATTTTCTTCAGGTTCTGTATTCTGCATAAATCCTAACTCGAATATAAAATTAACCCTACATTATTGTGACAAGCAAACTTGATGCTCCACCCTAGTAATAATATCCACGAACCACACCAAAACAACATTTTCAGACATCAAAAAGGGAGATAAAAAATCAGCATTTTCTGGGGTTGACATAAAAAACATAAGGGTGGAGTGCAAAATCACCCATACATAACATACATAAGCACACATTACTAGTATAATTAAACCGGAATTGCATCATCTGCTATTGCACCATTCCATTTGACCAATTTTACACTTCAATAATCAAATCATAAAATCACATAACTAAGAGCATCACATATCATATCACAATTAATAGTTTAATTTCTTCCTTCATGAAAGAAACATATATTTAAATAAAAAAGCAAACAATATATATAAATATATTTATCAAATTTATGGTCTTCAGCAGTTACCAATTGCAACAAGATCAATAACAGATAAAGTTCTAGCCAATTGATGACCATGGCCATTGATATGAACAGAATCAACTTGCTTCCTCCTAATCAAACATCCAAATCCTCTTGACCATGTTCCTCTTCCAACTCCACCATTTTCATCCCTTGCTATCATTATCTAAAACCAGTATATAAGTATTAAGAGTTTATCTCACTTTTTTTCTAGTAAAGGAGTAAACTTTGATGAACCCCACAAATATTTTATGCCCAGAAAAATCTACACACCACCCTTTTCGTTTGTGTTAGAAAATCAGCAATGAGTGAGGAGGGATATGGATTTTGTCATATAAGAAGAAGACTAAATATCCAATTTTGTGAAGAAAAAAAATATTATCTTCATTTAGTGGTTGAGAAATAAAAATTTAATATTTTATAAATACATATTTTAATTATTTTAAAAATACTTTAAGGATATATTTCAAATTTTATTAAAGATTAAATCATTTTTTTTTTATATTCTTGATATCCATCCAAAGTTTTCTCATAAACAATGCACTACTCACTTAAAATTATTGGACTAGTTTTTCCCTTGTTATCTTATATGTTTGGCTTGGGAAATAAAATCCAAGAAAAAAGGTTGAAGGAAAGGATAGTTGTGAAAATAAAAATGAAGTGATTTTAATTGTTTTCAATGAAAATGGAAGAAAATAAAAATATATATTTGTGAAATAACTTGAATATGAAGTTTGGGATATAGGAAAGAAAAAGTATTGGGGAAAATAGTGTTATAAAACTCAACTTAAATTTGCTGATCCGATCAGTTCAGCAGCAAATCGAGCATTTAACTAGTCTGAATCTCTTATTTAACCACTTTTGATCAAGACATGATTAACTTGGTCCGTTATGCATAAAATCAAGGACTCAGCTGATCAAAAGTTTGAACCGATCGAGTCAATTAAAAAAATTCTAGAAAACAACTAAAGTGATGTTGTTTTAATATCAAAAGAAAATCAAATGATTTTAACTTATTTATAGTTATGTTCTCCATTATTGCAAGTTAATTAATCATTAATTTGTTATTATTTCTTTGATGTGAATGAGAATTTCTAGTTTAATTCTTTTTTTTTGTTGAGTTAATTCCCTTTGCAATAAAAAAATTTACATTATTTCATATTTAAGGAGATTTTCCTTTATTGATTTGGCAATTTGGTTAATAACTTGTCTTTTTTAATTCTTTTTTTGTTGAGTTAATTCCCTTTGCAATAAATATTTTACATTATTTCATATTTAAGGAGATTTTCCTTTATTGATTTGGCAATTTGGTTAATAACTTGTCTTTTTAATTCTCTTGTTTAATTTAATTACAATATGAAGGGCCAATTTATGTATTAATTTATTTTATTTTTTTCATGGATAAAAAATAATTAATTTTGAGGAGCATGATATCTTAATATAACTCATGCTTAACTATTTTCTTTTTCAAAATAATTTATATGAGAAAAAATATCTTAATGTGTCCAATTCATGTATTATTTAAGTCAAACGGGTCAAAATGACTAAGTTTGCCCTCATGAGTATTAATCACATCCAATAACAATTGTATGTGTTGACATGTGCCAATAAAATCTAGTCATTTATATCTAAGATAAAGTGCATTTAAGTGACAAATGCATTCAACTACCTTTGCATCCAATGAATTTAATTATATCAATTTAAATCTTGTAAGAGTATTATACTTATCCAATCATTGAACTTAATAATTGCTATGTGTGATTATTTAGTGATTCAATTGTTAGATGTTTTATTTATATAGTCAATATTCTACAAAATATGATATCTTCTCTAACCAACTTGCAAATGAAAAAGATGAATTTATGCACACACAAAAATAATCATAACTATATAAATAAATGCATGAAATTTTATAAAATGTTGAGTTATTATCAAGAGAGAAGACGTAATATATCAAGGATGGACAAGCCAAATAAACGAACCAGACATAATTAATATGAAAGCAAACATCCTTCGAGACACAATGAATTGAAGCATTTACTTAATAAGGACAATATATTATTACATATTTGATGCTTAAACCATTACTTATTTACAATTATAAAAATTAAATTTGTGTTAGAGAAATTTTATTAATTTATTTTTACTATCAATGGATTCAAATTTCCAAACATTGAAATCATTATATTTGGATTTAAAAATCAAATGACTATTAGAACTGAAACATAATCATATATATTTCATAATTATGTAAAATATAAGAAATTCAATGTTATAAAAACTAACAAATATTAAATGTGTTACACATATTTTTTCAAATATTGAAAAATATAAATAAAAATTAGAAAATAAGTGTATAAAAAAATAAAAAAATAATGATGTAAAATATGGATATAAAATTTTAATTTATTCGTAACAAAGTTAATTAAAAATAGTTGTTAGCTAGAAAATAAAAATAAGTATAATTATCAAGTAAATATAATACTAAAAATAAAATATAAATAGAGATCATCTCAATGTATTACTTTTCTTTTATGTAATTTAGTTTATGAGTTTACTTTTTATGCATTATCAATATAAACTTATAAAGTTTTTTCTCTCTAACAACTAATTGTATATCATTCTATATATTGTATATATGACTTATATAATAATTATTATGAAAGTGAAAATATATAATGGGTCCATACACTTGTTGATATTATAATATACTAGTGTGTACAGGCACTTCGTGTCTGCTAGTCAATATTGCATGGTATTATATATTCAGTTTTTATATATTTCATTTTTTATAATTAGAATATATTTGTTTTATTCAATGTACTTTATATTATAATTTTTGTGTGATTATGATAATGTATATTTTAAGGTGAGATATGTGATTAATTAATGTGTTGGTAGTGATTAATTATAATTATATGGTTTTTTTGTAAAAATTAAATAATATGAAGGGTAAAATAAGAAATGAAAATTACACCATGGTAGAAGTTACACCATGTTTTGACTTTATATATAGTATAGAGATATGAATTTTTTGTCAAAATTAAATAATATGAAGGGTAGAGTAAGAAATGAAAATTACATCATGGTAGAAGTTACACCATGTTTTAACTTTATATATAGTATAGATATAAATATTTACTTTATTTGTGCATTTTGGTGGAACGTATGTTTGATGGTAGTAGAAGAAGAAAGAGATGATAAACATGATTTTATGATTTTCTTAGTGTTTGTTTAGGAATCAACCATTAATTTAGATATGTTCATTAACAATTAGCTTTAACTCTACTAGTGTGTATATGCACTTCGTGCTTGCTGGCGAATATTGTGTGATATTACATATTCAATTTTTATATATTATATTTTGTGTGTGTTTATGCTTATGTTTAATTTAAGGTGAGATATATGATTAATTAATGTATTAGTGGTAGTTACTTAGGATTATATAGTTTTTTGTAAATATTAAATAATGTTAAGGGCAATATAGGAAATGAAAATTACACAATGGGAGAAATTATTTCAAGTTTTGTCTTTATATATACTAGCGTGTTGACATGCACTGTCGTGCCTGTCAACCCGCTTTCCTATCGTTTGTAATGTATAGTTTGTATTTTATAAATTCAAATATAATTTTTTGCGCTAAATTTACGGTTGAATTTATTCAATTTGGTCTAATATTCAATTTTTTAAATACACTTTTAAAATAAGAAGATAATAAGGATAAAATAAAAAAATAATATTATATGGGTTTTTTGGTAGAAATAAAAAGATATTGAGGGCAAAATAGGAAAACACAAATTACACCATAATGAGTAGTTATTTTGTATTTTCCCTTTATTAATAGTATAGATTATTAGTGAAGTATAGATATTGATTTTAAAGAGATTTAATTGAACACTTATTGATTCAATAATGGTGGATATCATTTGAAATAATTTTTTCTTCCATTTTCTTTCTTTTTTATTATTTGAAATAAAATAATAAAAAGACTTTGAAATAACACTTATTGGCTCAATAATGGAGGATTCAATTTCAAAATAGTAAAATTATTTGTTTACATTCATTTTGATATGAAATTCGTTAACTTAATTTTATTTTCGTTGCTTCTAAACTCAAAAATAAATAATAATTGTGTATTGTCTATAATGAAAATAAAAAAATAAACATAATTACCAACAAATAGACAAATAATAAATAAAATAGAAAGACAAAATGCAAATATGTAGAAGTGAGATTGTTAAAAATATTAAAGTGATTATAAAAAATGAGTTATACTTTACTTAGATGCATTGGTGAGAAGAAGATATAAGATGCTAATGATTTTTATTGAATTTTATAAACATAAATTATTATATTAAACTTAGGAACTTAAAAATATTAATCAATATTATTAAAAATAAATTATTTAGTTATGTAATTTGCAATATTAAAAAATAGTATTTAAAAATTAGACATATTTTATAATTATGTATTGTCATTTTAAATAAATATTTAGTTATGTAATTTAGTTATATAACGAGGATACTTATATCATTTTAAATATATTATGTTTAAATATGTATTTTATTTTCTCTAAGTTTTCTTCCATTTTCAATCATATCAAACAATAAAATTATCATCTCATTTTCTACTGCTTTTCTTTCCTTCAATTCTTTTCCTTCCACTTTCCTTCCTTCCTTGACCAAACATAACCTTAGTGAACACTTATTGACTCAATAATGACAAAATATCATCACAAAGTCAACATATTTTAGTTTTATATTTTATTTAAAATATATTTGTAATGCCTTAATAACACTTATTAGCTTAATAATGAAGGAATTCGATCTTAAAATAGCACATGCGCAATTTCCTTTGATTTTTTATTAGGGTAGTCTTATTTTTGTAACTTTTTGGTATTACTAATGGTATCATCTTACCTTTTGAGTAAGAAACTAATTATTGTTGGGGTGTGCGATTGCCCCTTCTAATAAGCGTTGCTCTCAAACTTTTGACATTTTGATCATTCTAGAAATCTACCAGGACCTTATACCAATAAACTAACCCCTTCTAGATTATTTTTGTAATTTATAAAAATTAAATAATTTTTTTTGTCAATGTGCTAGTAATACAATAATTTTTTGAATTTCATAGAGTCACCACCAAATGATTTCGACATAAAAAGAATGTTTGAGTTACTTTTGTAACACCCAAGTTCTGACATGCGATCTCTCAGACCTATTAAATACTCATTGCAGTATTTTATTCCCCTTAGAGGAGCCTTTGTAACACCCCAATTCTGACATGCGACCTCCCAGACCCATGAATATACTAGGCGTACCACTCATTAAACTTAAATATTCTCTGCAGTATTTTATTCCCCTCCCACGGGAGCTTTCCGCGACTCGAATCTGTGACCTCAGAGATAAATAGTCACTATACCACTGAGCAGTGACGAATCTAGGACCTAGAGGCAGGGTGTGCAATATATATTAAAAATTAAAATAATAAATATCTTCAAGTATAAAAAGATGAAAATATTAATGAAATTACAAAATTTAAATATATTTCATCAAATAAATTACGTATTTGATAATTAATCTCTCTATGATTTCTTATTTTGAAATTGTTGAATGATTAATTCTTTGACAATATTGTTGAACACTTCTCACTAAATATAAGAAATTAGACAATCATTCTTTCATGTATCTCTCATTCAATTACGCAACTTATTTTTTAAAATTTTCATTGAATAAAATCTTTCTGCAATTGTATTTCTAACTTTGAAAGAAGATAAACTAATAAGTAAATAACGTGTCCTCTACTTTCAACCAACTTATCATAAATATGATTGATTCATTCCAAAAAAGAAAACACAATATTGTTATGCATATCAATAATTTAAATCTCAAGTTTATTATCAAACATTACCAAATTATTTGAGCAAAAACTACGTGGATAAAACTTTGCAGATTCAATCAGTTTTGTCATACCAAAACTAGAGAAGAAATCTACTAGACTCAAGCAAGATATACAAAGAAGTAACTGAGTAATTGTCTCGGATAAATGATCATGAAGTTTCTTAAGTTACATATCCATAATCTTGTAAAATAATTCAACACAATAATGATTAGAGAAAAATTGTAAGAACTATGGTGTATGTTTTATAATCATTAACTCCTCAAATAAAGTAATACAAATGAATGAAGTATTGATTGTGTATAAATCTTTATATAGTGTACAAATATTACACACTAGTAATTATTTATTTTCATAAGTTATATCATGTTGTTTACAAAACAAATAAAATTTAGACTTATAAAGTTATAATAAATAATACATTTATTTTTTAAATTTTCAGGGTGTGCATTTGCACACCTTGAAACACATGTAGCATCGTCAATGTCACTGAGTTGCTATCATTACAGTGGAGCATCACAAATGAAAACATAGAAGCCTCACTCATCATTGAAGTTATAACATTTGTTTTGGTATGAAAAAACTAGGACTAAATCGATTTCACAATATGAATGACAATATGTGTAATGTGAATGGCGTGGGACACTTTCTCTTTGAGAGTGAAGTTTCATACTGCTGTTTAACTATGCCCAAATGAATATCATAACAAAATTCTCCAAATGAAAAAGTTCTCGAGCCAAGTAATACCAAACTTGGAAAGGGGTGTGTAAGTGAGACATGAATGTAGAATAATGGAAAGTTAAGATGCTCTCCATTAATGGAGAGACAAGTACTACAAAAACAAAAGAAAAAATAATATGGTAAAGACATTATTATTCTTTTATATATAATGAAATATCACTTTTGTCATTAAAAACACAAAGAAAAACAAATATTTGCCTTTCTAGTGGAGAGGATCTTGGTTCAATAATGGAATCCTACTGAGTTTATAGATTAGAAGAACATCTCGTGTTCTTTATTTCTAGCCTTCTAAGGAGGTGCGCTACTACTATCAAATATCAATATTCCTAGATGAATAAGTCACATACTCATATATCTTCACTAGCTTGACCTACATTGATATAAGCATATCTTAGTGATGTTTATCTCTTTCACCATTATCTTAGGATATTTGACAACTCCTTATAATACATGATTAATTAATATATGATAATTATATATTTATCCTATTAATAATCATTTGTCATGGTATTTATTGGGCTTATTTTTATCCAATGTTACAAGATCAATCCATAACAATATTTCACAAAGACATGCATAAACCATAACACAAAAATGAAAAATTGAGTTACATATACAAGAGGGGGTTCAACAACTTGAGTGTGAAAAAGCTAAAATTATGCTATTGAAAAACCAACGGTATCATTAGAAAACTCTTGAAAAGTTATTAAACATACTTGAATCTCATAAACAACAAAATTCTCTAAAGGAATTATAGAATGGAAAAAAATGTTCTTTTGCTCGGTTACAAGAGGGTGAGCATGGCTGGGGGTCTTTGATTTGGGATGGGTCGGTCTCAAACTAGAGGTCGTCGGGTTGAAGTGTTTGGTGGAATGCTTCTTGGGGTGATCCTCAGTGTTGGATAAGGATCTGAGTTCGTCTGAGTTGAGCCTGGGCCTGCCGAGAGAGGTACTAAAAAAAGTGCTTTGACGATCAAGTCATCAAATGACAATGGAAAGGGAGTCAACAACTCAGAGTATGAGAAAATATAATGCTTAAAAGATAGAGGGAAAAGTTAGAGAATGGGAATGTCAAATGCGCAAGTGAGTTTTGCATGTGTATGTTATGTGTTTCCTTTGTATATTATGACATATCTTCTGTTGGGGGGTATAATGGAGATGGATAGGAGGTTATCTAATGGTTGTTGTAGGCGTGGTCGACTATCTGGGCTTGTCAACCTGTTCTTGGCTAAGCAGGAGTATGCTTTATGCGTGTCGGGCGGTTTAGTGAGGTCGTACTTTATGCATGATTGACTTATAGCTTGTAGTAGACTATGGTAGCCATAGCCTAGGCCTGCATTTTCCATTTAGTGTGTTCCCTTGTACTTACTTGAGGTAATACCGGGTGATTATATGTCTTCCCCAACAAGCTCGATTGGTCGGTTAGTATGGTGTGTCTTGGTGACTTAAGACTTCATCAAGTGTCTGAGTTTGGCCGGCCTTGACTAATCAATTTCGGTCAATGGGATATCGTTTGACCGAGATGGAACAGTTGCCCCCAGTCTATTAGTATGGCCGGAAGTCGGGCGTGCTAGTAAACTTAAGTGTTACTGACCTTGAGTTTGGCAATGCGGTGAGCAAGAATTATAAATCGGTGCGATGGCGCGATACATGAGTGTCGAAACTGAGTGCATGAAGGGTGCTTATCATAGTCGACTCTCTAGATTCCGCCTTGATCATTATTATTATGCATGTGCTTGGACATGTGGTTGGTTGGGAGCTTTCTTGGTTGTTGTGCCTTCCTGGGAAGAGGGCGTGATGATGATATGTGGCTTTGCTTAGCATCTTTTCATCTCCCATATTGAGTTGTTTGCCTAATTCCTTACGTGTAATAAATGAGATGCATCAAATCTCGGACCGTTGTTGGATTGCACTCGAGTGCACTGGTGGGACGGTGAAGATGGGTTTAACTCAGATTTCTCGCATGTCCAATGCTTTGATCTTTGTGCAGATCGACGAGAAATTATGCCTTCCTTTCCAATGGTGGGGTAGGCAAAAGGACAAGAGCCTTACGTGTACTACCTTCCAACCCCTCTATAAATAGAGAGGTTGGTCCCCTCCTTCATATCATTCTCCTTTGTCCCTCTATTACACTGTTGCCTTCTTAGAGAGCGGTCTTGCCTATCTAGAGAGTATCTTTTTAGTGGTGAGAGGCGATATTGTGCCTTCCTTGCATAAGATGTTGTCGGAAGCAGTTGTGGGAAGCCTTGTTCTTGGTAAGCTCAAGTGTCTTTGCCTCCTTCGCGAAGTATCTCAACTACCTTTTGTTGACAATGGGTCTTCTAGCTTTGCTAATGGTACCAAAAGGTCGTTGCTCGAGGTAGCTTGTCATTAGCTTGGGCGCTGGCAGGTTGCTTTTCCTTAGCAGTGGTACCTAACATCCGCGTCTAGAGGTGGTCTTGGTTACCCTATCAAAAGAGGGTCATCATCCACTGAAAGGACTGCTAAAGCTGCCCACATGACGTGTAGTTCCTGGGAGGCATAGTGTGCCGACCGTCGTGGTCATGTGGGATGAGAACCAAGGTTCGGACCAGTCATTCTTCCATATTGGATATTGATGTCGATGAATTGGAATGAAACCTATAATGGCATCAAAGGAAGTCTTGCCAAACATGCATCTGCTTCTTGGTGGTCTTCCTAGGTGTGCATGGGCTATTTATCAACCCAAAAGTTATGAAGTTTTTTAACAGCCATGCTCGGCTGTGGATTATGAGGTTTGAATGTTGCCTCTGATGTAAGAATGTAAGACTTGTAACGACTTTGCCTAATAGTAGATTGATAGGTTTGAAGTTTTTCTTCTATCGTAACTTGTAAGACATGTAATAGTTGCTCAACTAATAAAATGACATTTCTTCAATATCTGCTCGTCATTCTTCTATACTTTTGGTTTTATCTGCTCCTTTTTAATTTTCTTTTCTGCTTAGCTTGCTTCGATTAGACTTGTGGGGTGTTACCCGTCTTTGTGGGATAGGCTTGATGTTCCAAACAGATGTCGGGCATCCAAAGGGGAGTGTGTCACTTGAGTGTGCCCGAACATGAATTTTGAGTGAGAGAGAGGCATGGTCCTTGCCTTGGAAAGTGGGTCATTATTCGGGCACTAGGTAGTGGAACGACTTTCACTGCTATAGGAGAACGTGATCATCGCTCGTGGGGTAGAACTAGAATCGCTAGCCAAAGGGGACATGGTCTACGCCTTGGGAGATGTATGTTAACAATCACCACCTGTTGATATAGTTGACTCCTCTGAGGGATGACATTGACCATTGACCCTAGGAATACGACCCACGCTTTTGCGAAACTCGAGTTAGCCACCACCAAAGGCAGAAGTAACCATCACCCTGAATTTTGATCTACATTTGTTGAGTGGATTTTTGTTAATCGGGAGGTAGAAGAGGGAAAAGGGGTTTGAGAAATGTCTTGTTACTATATATGTTTTGAAATATATTAGTTGTTCGATCATAAAAAGGATCAACATAATCATCAAACAAAATACTCGAGGATTTCCCACGTTGTCTTCCCAAGGGGCTCTTGCCTGAGCTGGGTTATGGTTGGAGCTCTTCTTCTTCTTCTTCAGATTCACCCATCCAATTATGCCAAATGAATGCCTTGTAGCTTCTTGGAGGGTGGTTGTTGTTTTGGCACGGAGCTGGCTCTGCTCTGAGCCATCTGTTAGTCGCCCTTGATTGTGCATACCCTCAAATCTGATGAGAGAAACTTCATGCATAGATCGGGGTGGAGATAATGGCCGAGGATGGCGTTGTAAGCTGACTTATGGTCGATGACTAGAAACTTGGTCTTGATTGTTCTAGATAATGGCCGATCTCTAGTGATCACCTAAATTTCGATGTATCCTCTTGGTGTGATTCCTTCGTCGGTGAAGTCGATCAACAGGCTATCATATGGCATGGAGTCTCGATAGTGTAACTCCATTTTGTCAAAGAGGTCCTAAAGCATTACGTTTGTCAAGCTTCCTTGATCTACAAACATTAAGTCGACCTTCTTGTTGTTTAACTTTGTCGTGACCACCAAGGGATCGTCATGACCTCTGATGACACCGTCATAATCATGATCATCGAAAAAAAGGGTTAGTGCTGCTCTATTATTTTGTTGCTGCCGAGTACCTCTGCTACGTGAATGACTTCTCTAACATACCTTTTTTAGGCCGACCTGGATGTGCCCCTAGCCATGAATCCTCCCAAGATATTGTTGATATCGATTGGACTTCTCTGTCTTTAGTTGATGGGTCAATTTTGGTCGAATCTATCTCGGTTAGGATGGGAGGTTCTCTGATAGATGTTGTAGGCATGGTCGACCATATGGGCTTGACGCGTTGTTTTTGGCAGAGTATGGGGCTTCTTTATGCGTGTCCGACTCCTTAGTAAGGTCATACTCTATGCATAGTTGACTTATAGCTTGTAGTAGGTTATGGTAGCCACAGCTTAGGTATGTATTTACTATAAAGCATAGAGTTAAGTGAGAGGTGCAGGCGGCGTGTATCAGGTGTTGGCAGTTGATCGAAGCCGTACCCGATACAAATAAAATAACAATTAAAACTGCAGTACTAGGAAGTGATTCCTAGGTCGTTTCCCAAGGATTATCTTTCAAGCAAAACTTCAAACACCTTATACTCACACACACACAAGGGGTTTTTTGTTGTTGGATATTATGAACATAAATCAAATTCAGAAACAGTAGTTAAACAATGTAATAAAACGGCTAAATCCCTTTGGTTCGTTTGTTCACAACTCAATCCTCGGTTTCAAATGATTATTTTCAGATTCCAACCATTAACTTCCGAATTTGTTGAGAATCAATTAACTAAGCGATAATCAATTCAAAGTTCCAGAACCTAAACCTCAAACTAGGCGAAATCAATATAAGCATGAAACGATTAAAAAATTCACACAAACTAAGCATTCATGCACTAGATAGAGTAAATTAACTAAGTGAAGATAAACTCAATCAACCAGTTTCTAAGCAATGCAATGGCATTAAGCAAACCATATTCAGAAAAGATAGAAGAAATCAACAATAAAGAAACCGAAAATGCAATAATAACTAAACCTCAAGAGTTGTGATACATTACCAAAGGAACTTAGTCCATAAATTTAGCCTTCCGTGGCAATGGAAGAGCAAACCGAAAATGAGAAATGAGAGTGAAACCCTAGCAAAGCAAAAATAGGAAAAACGAAAATATCTTTATGTTTCAAAGTGAGGCAAAGTAAAAGTGTGTGTGTTTGGAGTGGGGAATCCGAATTTAACCCCTCCAACACACATAAACCGAATTGGGCCTAAACAATGGGCCCAAATCTAAATTACAATAAAAACAACTCCTAAATTAAAAATACAATCTTCACTTCAACATATATCCTCGACTTCCATAATGCCTAAAATGCCATTAGTGCCAAATGTGATCTGAAAATGATAATAGATTTAATCAGGCCAAATAACCCCAAATTAACTCATTTTAGGAATATTAGTCTAATAAAATCTAAAATACTAAACCATGTAAAACAAAGTCAATTAGGCACCGAGAATCATCAATCATGCTAAATTAAGGTTATGAATAATGTATAATATATTGCTCATCAGCAGTGCGTTAGATGGGTGACAAAGGTGTGGTCCTTGTAGTGACTTCAAGTAATACCCTGGTGATGATGTGTCTTCCCCAATAAGCTGGGTGATATTAAGTAAATATCTGATCTAAAAAGAAGAAGGAATGAGGCAGAAACAACTACTAAATAATTCCACCTTGTATTAACTAGTAGGAAAAAATAAAAACAACATTCATCATAGCTACTGCTAGAGGCTAATAGGATATATATAACAACTCCTATTAGATTTAGGGTTACTCCTAAAGTTGGGCCTTATAGATTGGCCCAACTGATACATTAATTAAAATATCACTTCCTAATAAAATTATATAACCACTTAGGTGGTAGCTTGTTCCTGGTGGGCCTATGAGAGTATGTTGAAGTTGGCCCCATATCATTGCCATGTCCTGGGAGGACAACCTTGTCCTCAAGGTTGGAATTATGTGGGTCGGATGGTTGGGCTGGGGCTATTGGGCTGGTGGAGCGGTTGGGTTGAATTGGGTGGCTTGGGCAAGGGATTCTCAACGGTTGGAAGGGGGGCGTGGGAACCGTGTGAAAGTGTGCATGTCAAGAGGAACACTTTGGAAAGCTCTCTTTATATGTCATGGTTTTGATGAGGACAACTTGTGCTAAAAAGAGCTTGAAGATCACCAACAAATCAACATGCTTAAGTCTTTGATTGGTACTAGGCTTAGACTAGAAACTAGTTTAAGTTGAGTCTAAGGCTTAGGTCACCTAATACATATCTCATATGCATAAATCTTTTAAATCATTTCATCTTTGAGATATGTCATTCATAATATGTTCATGCATCACATAAATACATGTATATGTGCATTCTAGGCATAAACTAAGTGTTAAACATGTATGAATTAAGTGCATAACGTATTTGAGTTTTTGTATTTAAAATTACACATGAAAATATGTTGTTAATCGATTAAGGCATACGTTAATCGATTAACCTAACTTGAAAAGCTGTTGAAACTGAAAAACTTGGAAAACAGAATTAGTTACGTTTTTGAACAACGTTAATCGATTAACCAAGGATTTAATCGATTAACTGGGCTTCAGAACTGATTCTTTATAAACTGCATTTTCAGAACTGATCTCATAACTTGCATGTTGCATTTTTTAGAGAGTTAGAGCATATTTCGTGATATTTGTTGCATCTAGTTGTTAGTGCATTTGTGAGTTTAGAAAGGAGAGAATTCTATGCTTTAGGATTGAGTGGCATTTCATGATATATTTCTCATCATTTCATCTCACATGTTCATGCATTTTATTGATGCTTTTGTGAAGTTTTTACATTCTGTAAATTCTGTTTTTCAACTAATACATTGTCATATTGCATGAGTTTGTATTAGGTGTTTAGAGTAAAGCCTTACTTGTTAAATATGAGCTTTGTAATTGCTTGAGTTTACTCTATAATTTGTATTGTGAAAAATTGTTGTAACATTGGAAATCTCAAGGTGTCGTATCACCTAAGAGATTGAGTTGTATCTTCATATTGCTTAGAATTCTTGATAAGGAAAGAACAGAGGTTCTTGGCTGGGGCTACGCCGAAAGAAAGGTTTTCTTTGTCGGTAGGAAGGGAGTCAAACCATAGAATAAGGTTCTTTATTTTCTTGTGAATGTCTAAGTTGTTGTAATTGGATGATGTGCATGTAAAAACATTGATTCAATTATAGTAAAGAAAATCTCCCAAATCAGCCGGGAGGCCTGGATGTAGTTTGCGGTGGACAAGCAAACGAACCAGGATAAAAATCGTGTTGCAGGATTTTTCTTTCTCTCTATCTCTTTATTGCATTTAATCGGTTAACTTGTATAGTAGAATTAATTGCTATATTCTGTATATTTGCTATACTGTTAATACTCTAATGATTCTGTAAGCTCTGTGTGTTAATTTCATTATCGGTTAATTATCGTGCAAGTAATCGAATCTGCCTAAGCTTACTGTTTCCGTTTTAATCGATTAAATCAAATCCATTAATCGATTATCCACATTCTTTTAATCGATTAAACAGGGGTGATTCAACATTAAGTGTCGAGTTTTGAAAAGCGGATATTCTAACCGCTACACCTATTCAACCCCCCCCTTCTAGG
>NC_032025.1:7983800-7984076 GCF_001865875.1 Lupinus angustifolius | reverse complement strand
TTGGTTGCCCTTGATAAAACTTTTACTAATGCTGATTTGTCTAACAAAGTTTTGCGTTGTCTTGATAGGAAATGGCAACCAAAGGTAACCGCAATAATGGAGTCAAAGAACTTAGACAACATGTCATTAGGTACTTTGTTTGGTAAACTCCAATAACATGAAACGGAGTTAGGACGCTTGACAATAAATGAAGAATCAGACAAGAACAGAATCACACTCAAGGCTACAAGACTTCAAGAAGATGAAGAAAGTGAAGATTCCAGTTCAGATTCTGAT
>NC_032025.1:7982873-7983700 GCF_001865875.1 Lupinus angustifolius | reverse complement strand
AAGTTAAATAATAACATGCCTACTTGTTTCTATTGTGGTACACATGGTCACACATGCACTTCATGCTTTATTAGAAAATTTGGTGTGCCAAGTGGCAAATATGTTTGGGTAAAGAAAGGGCAAGATCCCTTAGTTACTAACAAGAAGGGACCCAAAATAACTTGGGTACCCGAAAGAGACAAGTAAATTGTGTTTGCAGGTGTGCCAAAGGACATTTGATCATCAAGGGATAAATCAACAAGAGATGTTCTAGGCACAAGGTTTGTGAGTAGATCAAGGTTATTAAGGAGAAAAGTTAATGACAAAGGTTTGAATGAGCTTCCGTACTATGCCACATACCAAGAATACTTCTCTAAACAATTGAGGGGGAGAAGATAAAGGGAAGAACAATGAAAGGGGGAGAAACGCACTTTGAATGTCAAATAAACCATTCAAACATCATATCATCAAACCTTTCATCTAGTATCACCTAACAAGTGGCAATCTTGACCTATCTCCAAAAGGTAAGCAAGGTAAATATATTGAACCTTGTTAATTATGTCAAATATAATGTGTTTTTGCATGAATCTTGAACATGTCTTAATTATGCATTGTAATTGAATGATTGAAATAGGCTTTAAAATGAAAATTGCCTATCGAAATGCTACCAAGTGGTATCATCTAACAAATGGCTTACATATATGTTTAATCATTCCATGTTTTAAATGTTCACATAATGGACATGTATCTCTTAAATGCTTAATTATGTCGAGTAGCCTATTTGATTTCGTGAATGGTTCTTGATCATATGAGATTTTATGTTGATAACATTGCTTACTATTTGATTA
>NC_032025.1:7978220-7982773 GCF_001865875.1 Lupinus angustifolius | reverse complement strand
ATATTGCTTAGAGTTCTAGATAAGGAAAGAACAGAGGTTCTTGGTTGGGGCTACGCCGAAAGAAAGGTTTTCTTTACCGGTAGGAAGGGAGTGAAACCATAGAATAAGGTTCTTTATTTTCTTGTGAATGTCTAAGTTGTTGTAATTGGATGATGTGCATGTAAAAACATTGATTCAATTATAGTGAAGAAAATCTCCCAAATCAGCCGGGAGGCCTGGATGTAGTTTGCGGTGGACAAGCAAACGAACCAGGATAAAAATCGTGTTGCATGATTTTTTTTTTCTCTCTCTCTCTCTTTATTTCATTTAATCGGTTAACTTGTATAGTAGAATTAATGGCTATATTCTGTATATTTGCTATACTGTTAATACTCTGATAAAACTGTAAGCTCTGTGTATTCATTTCATTATCGGTTAATTGTCGTGCAAGTAATCGAATCTGCCTAAGCTTACTGTTTCTGTTTTAATCGATTAAATCAAATTCGTTAATCGATTATCCACATTCTTTTAATCGATTAAATAGGGGTGATTCAGCATTAAGTGTTGAGTTTCGAAAAACGGATATTCTAACCGCTACACCTATTCAATCTCCCCTTCTAGGTGTATTGTAACCACTGATACCTAACACCGTCTGGGGACCTAAGGGTGGGTGAGTAATTAATAGGTGCAGGTGTTGGGACGTGTGTTGGCAGGGATGTGAGAGAATCCAACGGTTGGGAGGGTTTTGGGGACTGTGAGTGCAGGGGCACGGGGCTTGAGGATAGGTTTGAATTTTGAAATTGTTTTTGGGTAGTGTGTGTAGTGAATTTGGACCGAAAAAGGGGAAAAGGGGAAAAGGGGGGAGAGAGAAATCTGTGGTCTGCTGGGCATTTAATGGGGTGGGTGGTTGATTTAATGTAATAATATTGGAAGGTGGGTTTTCGGAGTGGGTAATGGGTTTGTATGTGGGTCAGGTGGGTGGGTAAAGGGACTTTGGGTTTTAGGATCGGGTTCATCTAACAATGGGTAGTATTTTGTTTTATCCAACGACTCCGGATTAACCAGGTTGGATGTAGGAAGTACAAGAGCTGTGTTGTTTTGTTTAGGTGGTTGTTGTGTTTGCTGAGTGAGTTCTATGACACCTTCTTTCTCTGTTACTTTTTTGCTACCTTCTAGTGCGTTTTCCTTCCTCTGTCTTGGTAGAGTGGAGTTCCCTTCTGCCTGTTGTGAGAATAGCTGGTCCCATAGTGAGTTGGACCGTGGCACGGTTGTGCTTGCCACGGTGGTGCATGTCAACGGGGGTTGCACGCCCCTTCTCCATTCTGTTGCCGACGGTAGGAGATCGTCTTCCTCCTCTGGATTTGTTGTCTCGGTTGGTACGAGGTCTGGAGGAAAGTGTGCAACCGGGCCATGAGGGTCTCCGAAATATTTCTGCAAGAGGGATACGTGAAATACAAGGTGTATTCGCGTGTCCGTCGGTAAGGAGAGCTCATATGGCACTGGACCGATCTTTCGAAGCACCTGAAACGGTCCAAAAAAACTACGACCCAACTTGTGAGAAGAACGATTAGAGATGGTGACTTGTCGGTACAGTTGTAACCGTAGGAGGACCCACTCCCCTACTTCAAAGGTAACATATGTTCTATTTGCATCGGCATGAGCCTTCATTCGTTGTTGAGCATGAATTAGATTTTTCTTTAAGTCGGCTAACATTTGTCCTCTTGTTTGCATTGTTGTATGTAATTGCTGTTTGGCGGTTGAACCCGGAATAAAGTCACGGATTGTAGGTGGTGTACGACCATACAGGGCCTCGAATGGGGACTGGTCGAGTGAGGAGTGATGATTGGTGTTATACCAATACTCCGCCAAGGACAGATGTGCAAACCACTTCTTTAGATGGGTTCCTGTGAAACACCGGAGATAAGACTGCAAACAGCGGTTAACGACCTCCGTCTGGCCATTAGAGTGTGGATGGTAAGCTGTACTGAAACATGGTTTAGTACCAAGTAATTTGAAAAACTCTTTCCAAAATGTACTAAGAAAAATTCTATCTCTGTCGGACACGATTGATTTAGGTACCCCATGAAGACGACAAATCTCATTCAGGAATCGGTGAGCCAACGTCTCAGCCGTGAATTTGGTGGATAATGCAATAAAGTGGGCATATTTAGTCAGCCTATCCACCACAACCCAGATTGCTATGTGTCCGTGAGAGCAAGGTAAATGTGTTATAAAATCCATTGATAAGTCCTCCCAAACCTGATCTGGAATTTTTAATGGTTGTAAGAGTCCTTGATATTTCCTTGGCACATACTTGTTATATTGACAGATGGAGCAGGTGCGGATGTAGTCCTTGACATCTTGTGCAACATTGGGCCAGTAAAAGGAGGCTGTCAAATGACACAGAGTTGGTTTCCAACCCGAATGGCCGGCAAGTGGTGTTTCATGGAATTCCCGGATCAAGGTGTGGCGGAAATGCTCACGGGCAGGTATAAAAATTCTGTTTTTAAAGAATAATAGGTCATGTGAGAAATGGAAACGTTCCTGCCATTTATGATCGTCTTTATGTTTTTGGATGAATGCTTGGCCCTCTGGTTGAGCATAGTAGGTACGCAACTGATCCAATATCTGAGGAAAGGGTGAAGAGATTGCCGAAAACAGAAGCGGGTCAGAGTTGTCACATCTAGATAAAGCATCGGCGACACGATTAGAGGTACCACTCTATACTTGATCTCATATTGAAACCCAATGAGTTTGGTTGCCCATTTTTGTTGTTCTGGGGTGTGAAACGCTTGAGTCATCAAGTGTTTCAAACTCTGTTGATCAGTATATATGTTGAATTTTCTTCCGATTAAGTACTGACGCCACTTCTTGACAGACTCAGTGACTGCAAACATTTCGCGGACGTAGGCTGAAGCATGCTGCATTCTAGAGGACATTTTCCGACTAAAGAAGGCAATCGAATGGCCGCATTGGGAGAGAACTGCTCCAATCGGTGAGTGGAGCGGCGAGAGAGGCGTAGTTTCTCACAAATTTTCTATAGAAGCCGGTGAGTCCCAAAAAACCTCTGAGTGCCGTGAGTGAACGCGGTTGTGGCCAATTTACCACTGCCTGAATCTTTTCTGGATCTGGTTGAACACCACTATTAGCAATAATGTGACCCAAATAACTCACTGAATTAACTCCAAAATCCACTTTGATGATTTAGCATAAAACTGGTTAGAATTCAATAATTCCAAAACAATTTGTAGATGCTTGAGGTGATCTTGTAATGAACAACTGTAAATCAAAATATCATCAAAAAACACCAGAACAAATTTTATGAGATATGGGCGGAGTAAATTGTTCATTGCTGCCTGAAATATAGAATGTGCATTGGTTTGCCCAAACGGCATAACCAAAAATTCATAGTGTCCATCAAAGGTCCGAAAAGCAGTTTTGTGTGTATCCTCCGGATGGACCCTAATCTGATGGTAGTCGGAGCGAAGGTCTATTTTAGTGTACATTGTAGCACCGCCTAACTCATCTAATAATTCATCAATCGTAGGAATAGGGAAACAGTCCTTTACAGTGATTGAGTTTAGGCCGCGATAATCAACACAGAATCGCCAACTACCATCTTTTTTTTACCAATAAAACTAGGGAGGAAAAAGGACTTGTACTGGGGATTACTATTCCTTCATGCAACATTTCTGTTAACATCTTAGTCATTGCATTTTTTTGGGAGTGAGGGTATCGGTATGGTTTGGTAGAAATGGGGGAGGAATTGGGAAGGAGTGGAATATGGTGGTCTTCTGGGCGAGGTGGGGGTAGGCCGTGTGGTTTCTGGAAAACAGTGTCATAGCGATTTAGTAGGGATTGGATATTTGGGTCTGTGGGATTGGTTTGTAGGGCTGTAGTGTTAGGTTAGGGGTCTAAGTGGAGGAATTGTATAGTGTGGAGGGAGGCTATGGAATCCATGTGAAAAAATCTGGAAAGTTGTGGGTTGAATAGAAGAGTGTGTGTCTTCTTTTAAGGTGATGGTGTTGTCCCCTACTGTAAAAGTCATAGAAGGAATAGTAAAATCTGAAATTACAGGCCCTAGTGTTCTCAACCATTCTATACCCAAAACCACATCTGCACCTTTAATTGGTAAAAGATAAAATGGAATATGAAATAGTTGATTTTGAAGAGTGATAGGTGTATTAGAACACAAACCAGTGCAGTAAATGTGTGCGCCGTTTCCAACCATGACGGGAAACTTTGGCGTGGGAGATACCTCGAGCTGTAAGTAATGGGCTAAACAGGGTTGGATGACATTGTGGGAACTTCCAGTATCCACCAAAACAGTGACCCCTTGCCCTGCAATGGATCCAGTGAACCGCAAGGTCTTTGGAGAGGGCTGACCTTCTAATGCCTGCTCGGACAGTTGAAAATGGATGAGTTCGGCGGTAGAAGGTTCTGGGTCAGCCTCAACGGGCTCTAATGAAATCAACACATCCTCGAATTCACCTGCTGAATCATCCGCCAAGAGGATTAAGAATTGTCGCCCTTGGCACTTATGGCCTTGAAAATATTTCTCATCACAATTATAA
>NC_032025.1:7954530-7978120 GCF_001865875.1 Lupinus angustifolius | reverse complement strand
GTAGCTTAAATAACTCTGCCTGGTGGTTCTGGTACGTAGAGGGCCCGAATCTGATCTCCAAGTCACGGATAAAACTTTCCCAATCAGTGAATGTTGAATTATAAAAGGCCCATTTAAACCAGCTCAGTGCTTCTCCCTTCATATAAAATGAAACAATATGTAGACGTTGTTCAGGGGGAATTTGATATAATTGGAAAAATGTTCTGCTTGAACCAACCAATCCAGCGGTTCGGTACCATCAAAAACGTTTAGCTGTAGTTTGGGTGGTCTAGGTTGTGAGGGAAGAGTGTAGGCTGGGTTTAGGTTTGGGCGTGTAAAAGGCATTTGTGGTGGAAAAAAAGGGGGAACTGGTGAGTGGTTGTAGGGAGGGAAATTTGGGAAGGCTGGTGGGTTAGTTTGGGTTGGAGAAGGATGAGGTGTGTGCATACTTTGAGGTGTAGGGTGGGAAATATTAGAAGATGATGGTATATTTGGGGGGTCAGGTAGTGGGGGGTTAAAAATTGAATACCAGCAATTTTTTCTGTGAGTCTTTTTAATGTTGCAGTAATGGCTTCATGTCTTGCATCCTGTTGCTCCCTGTTCTCCTCCAAATTTTCAGCAAAAATCTGCAGTAGGGATTCATCGATCTCCATGTTTGCTGCTTTTGGGGGCATGGTTCAAGAAATGAAAGCACCAATTATATTAAGTAAATATCTGATCTAAAAAGAAGAAGGAATGGGGCAGAAACAACTACTAAATAATTCCACCTTGTATTAACTAGTAGGAAAAAATAAAAACAACATTCATCATAGCTGCTGCTAGAGGCTAATAGGATATATATATATAACAACTCCTATTAGATTTAGGGTTACTCCTAAAGTTGGGCCTTATAGATTGGCCCAACTGATACATTAATTAAAATATTACTTCCTAATAAAATTAGATAACCATTTAGGTGGTAGCTTGTTCCTGGTAGGCCTATGAGAGTATGTTGAAGTTGGCCCCATATCACTGGGTTGGCCGATTGGTATGGTGTGTCTTGGTGACTTAAGTCTTCATCATGTATCTCAACTTAGTCGGTCTCGAGTAATCTAGTTCGGTCAACGGGATACCGTTTTACAGGGATGGAACAGGTTTACATTGAGTTCCCTCACAGTTGGAGGCTCTCCTCCAATAAGAACACAAGAGAAAGTGAATGATATAAATCAATTTAGTGGATACTATGGTTACATAAGATATCAAAAATGAAAATTTGAACCATTCCCAACACACTCGAATACTCGAGTTTCAGTTTCCTAATGGGTAGTTTGGATATTTGAATTTTCATTTTAAAGGAAATTGGAAGATATTTGTGGGAGGTTCTTAGTTGGAAAGTTAATGGAATCGAATATGTACTGAAGTACCTTTTAGTGTCTCATCCTCTAATTAATCCACAGTTAAACTGAAAGCAAAACATGGGATTAATGTCTGAGAGTGACAACAATCTAAGAACCTTTGCCACATTTGTTTTTGATAAAGAAAAAGTTAAAGATAATGCAGACAAGACTTTATAGTAACAACAAATAATTCGGATTTACTTTTATATTATGTTAAACTAGGTGTTATAATGCATATTGTCTTTTATAGATCTAAGATGAACGAACTAGAGTCGTACACAATCATTGAACACTCATATCGTTTATTTAGCATGTTTAAAATTATTTAAATTGAGACGTTTCTATAAAAGTGTGTTATTCTATCTAGATAATCTTTTATGCATAAGTTATGAAGTGTTAACCAATTATGATCATATTATTTAGGTCACTATTGTGAAACTTATTCCTATAAGAGATAAAATATTATACATTAGTGATAATTGATAAAGACATGTTGAAAATAGATAATAAATAGATTAAAGATTATGCATGAGTGCGGAAGGAAGTCTTGTAAGTGTCTCATGAATATACCTGAATTTGGTGGTACCTTGTATACGAATCAGTTTTTCAAAATATTTTTGCACCATCTATCTCATCTAATAACTCATCAATCATCAATATAGAAAGACAGTCTAGAATAGCAAACAAATTTAGCGTTTTATAGTCAAAATAAAATCTCTAATTGTCATCGCACTGAAGGCACTAGTGATGAAAATGGGCTAGTTCTAGGAACAACAATTCTTGATTTAACATCTCATTTAGCATTGATGCCAATACCTCTTGTCGAGAATGTGGGTATCTATAGAGCTTACTGTTCATTGGTGTAGAATTTGATAGTAATGGAGTTTTTTATCATGGGCTATTGGTGGGGGTAGGTCAGTGGGTGTTTGGAACATAGATAAAATCTTGTAGAAGTGTTTGGATTTGTGGGTGAGATGAGGGGAGGAGTGTGGGAGATGTACATATGTCATATCCGTCAAAGAGAATGATCGTTATAACGTGAAACGTGGTTATATTGTCTTTTTGAAACAATCTAGTGAACTGATGTAAAGTGGAGGATTAATGTGTGGTATTATTTTGGCCCATAGTAAACTTCATACAAGGACACAAAAATAAAAAAACAATTGGCCCTAAGGCCAGTAGCCATTCAATATCCAAAATGACATATGCACTTTTTATTGGCAATAAGTAAACTGGAATTAAAAACTCATGGTTTTGTAAAGTTATAGGAGTGTGGTAACATAAATCACTACAATATATTTGAACTCTATTGCCTACAGTAATATATTACACTATTTATAACTTTAATTTACAATTATTGATGATTTTTGGTATCCAATTGACTTTGTTTGACATGATTTATTGTTTTAGACTTTATTAGACTATTATTCCTGAAATGAGTTGATTTGATATTATTTAGCCTAATTAAATCTATTATCATTTTCATATCATATTTAGCACCAAATACATTTTGGGCATTATAGAAGTGGAGGATATGTGTTGAAATGAATATTGTATTTTAGGACTTTTTATTGTAATTTCGTTTCGGGGCCATTGTTTAGGGCCCATTTTCGTTTTAGTTACTTTAGGGATTTGGAATTTGGTTTGCCATTCATTCCATCACTTTAACACTTTACATTTCAAATTTGTTTTGCCCCCTTTTGCTCTGTTAGGGTTTGCCTTCATTTTCGTTTTTTATTTTCAGTTTGCTTCTTCTACTTTATGGAAGGCTAAACTTCAAGACTAAATTCTTTTGGGAATGTATCAGGTTTTGTTCTTAATGCATTTTCAGTTTCTTTTATATTGATTTCTTCTATCCTATTTTTGAATGTGGTGTGCATAATCCCATTGTTTAGAAATAAGTTTTGTGAGTTTATCTTTGCTTAGTTGATTGACTCTCTAGTGCATGAACGCTTAGTATGTGTAAATTTATTAAATGCTTAGGTTAAGAAACTGTGCAAATTAGGAAGATAATGGTTAGAATTTGAAATTGATCTTTTAAAACTGAGGATTGAGTTGTGAACAAACGAACCAAATGAGTTTAGTTGCTTTATTACACTACTTACTTACAATTTATGCATTACTTTATGTTCGTACCATTCAACAACAAAATCTCCCTGTGTGATACCATCCCCGAACCCGAAAATTATAAATGTACTAAGGAAAATTTGATATCATTTTCCTTTCATTTTTCTCTAGCATTTCTATTTTCTCTTGTATTATTTTATTTCTTTTATGTATAAGGATCCAATAGTATGTAAAGTAAAATTAGATTTAAAAACAACGGACACATGATAGAAATTTCAATTTTAAATTGAATTACATTACTTTGGGGCGGGTTCGGGTATTTGGTCTACCAAACCCGAACCCGAAAATTAAACCCGGGTAAAACCCAAACCCGAAAATTAAACCCGGGTAAAACCCAAACCCGATCCCGAACCCAATCACATCGGTTTTTCCCATTAAATTTGGGTTTAGTTCGGACGGGTACCTACAGATTCAGTTTTCATTGTCATCCCTAGATATTTGGCCCCCAAGGGCTTCGTCAGAAATGTGGAAATGGATGAGTTATCCAAAACAGTTACCCGTAATAATAGCTTATGAGTAAAAACGAGTTTTATGTACCCGCATGTGGTACCCCTTATTTATAAATTAATTTTTTATTTATTCTATTTTTTTATTATTTTAAGGTTATATATTATCTAGTGTACTATTATCTCAGAATATTTTTTAGTGATTTGACTATAATCATAAGTTTATCATATATATTTATTATTATTCATATAATAATTATTTTATATATTGATTATTACAAAATATATAAATATATAATTAAAACTAAAAAACCCTTCGATACTCATGAATATCCGTTATTGTACGGGTACCTACAAATAGTATGGATATGAGCATGAATAACTACTACTCGTGCCCTCCCAACCTCGTTGCCATCCATATGTCTTCTATAGAATGTCGCTTAGCATCCATGGGTATAATATGTCATACACTAGTAACACTAACAATTTTTTGATTGCCACATGTGGTAAGCATGAAATTTTTTATTATTGTCATAGCAAAGTGCATGGGTTCGTCTCTCTTGCATTTGAGCAGTGGATGGACGATGAATGGAAGATAAGAGTTGGTAGTGTGTATAGGATGTGTAGGTGGAGAAGTGAATTGTTTGGGAAACGAGTATGGTATGTGGGGAAAAAGAATGTGATTGTTTAGGGGTATCCTGATTAGTGCCACTTCCTTTTGTTTTCACTAATTTAGCTAACTCGAAGGCATTTGAGATGGAGATCTGGTGTAAAACGACTAACTCATGTTTAGTTTCAGGTAAAATCCTAGAGATAAAGCAATTTAGCATTATCTCTTGATATGAACTCGTGTACACTCTAATCAATTAGAGCCTTATATAGTTAGAAAAATATTTTGCATAGAAAAATCAATCTAATGGTTCACATCCATCAAAGGGTATGAGTTATAATATAGAAGATATAGGTTGTAGGTAGGTATAGTATAGGTGGTATATTTGGGACATAATAATGTGTGTCTTGTGGTGGTGAGTTGTGAAATAGTAGGGTGTTTTGTGGAATTATAGAAAGAGGGTAAATGTGTTTGGGATCTATGCTCAAGTATAAAAATGAGGTGATGAGAGGCTGAAGTTTGGGAAATTGTTGGTGAGATGGGAAGGAAAAGCATGGATAGGAGGACAAAGAGGTGCATTTGGAGGATAAAAAGAATAAACTTGAATTCTCCTAGCTTATCGGTGATGTTGTGCAAGGAACTAACAATGATCTTATATCTAGTATCTTGTTGTTTTTGGTTTTCTCTTAATTTCTCCATTAGAAGTTAAGTGATAGATTCTTTTGTCCCTTTTCTTGGTGTTTTTCCAAGATATTGAGAAGCAATGAAAACACCAAAATGTTAAGAAAATAAAAAATAAAAGAAATAATATGAGCAAATTAGACTTTGTAAAGACTGAAGATAAGAAAATTCAATACTTCATCCATCCATGATTTACCGCTACATATTTCTATAGGAGCACACAAATGATTTTTTAATTTATATAGACCATACACATGATGAGATCTTACATAGGTACGAACTAGGCTAAAACAGAAAGATATTTGTTGGGAGTATGATGGCAATGAGACCATCAAACATGGATAGTGTTTTTCCGATCCCAAACTCACGCTATTTGTTGATGCCTGTGTGAGTTACGAGTACCCAGCGAGTTCTTAATCTTTATTATATATTTATATATTTTGTAATAATCAATATATAAAAATAATTATTGCATGAATAATATGATATATGATATTTATATAATGATAGTCAAATCACTTGAATTTATTGTATAATAATAAAGTAGACAATGTATAATTTTAAAATAATAATAGTAAAAATATATATATATATATATAAATTTAATCAAAAAACAAATTTATAAGTATGTGGGCACTAATGGGGCGGATATCATAAAACTCGTTCTTATCTATAAATTATTACTAGTATTTTTATCTGTACCCATAGACTGTCCCAAAAAGTGTATAACTTTATATGTCACTACTTCTGGTTGGTCAGAAAAATACTTAATTATTAAATTTTTAATTTAATATATTTTTTCAATCAATCACAAATAATGACACATAGAGTGACCTACGTGGAACATTATTATGCTTCCCTAGTTGGGAGGCTAAAAATTATTCCATAATATAGTCATTCAACCTGTGGGTTTGTTTGGGCTTCTCAAAAAAATCTTGGGCTCTCACTTTTATATGATATATTTGAGGTTTTAGTGAGGTTCTGTGTAGGAAGAGAGGGGATGTTGATTTTTTGTGGTGGTTCATGATAGTTAGTGGGAAGAGAAATCTAATTTCTATGAGTGGGAAATTGCATCAATGGTTGTCCATGGTGAAAATATGAGCAATATTTATAGTGACCTAGGAGAAGGAAAAATCACTATAATGTTCTCCTATACATAATTTGATTACACTTTTTTCTTTCTATCCTCCAGAACAACTTCCTTCTCGGAACACTTTACTCCCCATTTTTGTACCTTCTTATTTCTTCTTTCTCCAATCAGAGCTTCCTCCCAACTTCCCAATTTTTATTTATTTTTTGATGTTTTCCCTATTTCTATCAAAACTAAATAGAGATGTAATTTTTTTTTTCTTTTTCCCTTTCTTGTTTCATTCTCTCCACTTTTCATTTTGTTTTTGAATTTTATAAATATTTAAAAGGGAGACAATTGCATATTCAAAAGCATCAAATGCAAAACAACTGATATTGTAAATTACACGTCAGTTTTATAGTTACTGAGTTTTGCAACATTATAAACTACTCACGTCCCAGCACTATGTTAAGAACATGAACGAAGAATAAAAGTGATACTAAACAAAATACTTAACTCAATATAAAATTGTTTGCAAGATATTTGGATTCAAGCTGAATTCTTAGAAGGGTATCAGGAACTTTTTATTAAGAGCAACACTAAGAAAATCAATGGTAATAATCCTCTGCTTGCATCCAATAACCCAAAATAGAAATATTGCATACAAAAAACTCAACTTATCAACTTGCTTTGCTCATTCTCTTCACTTTTTGCCAAAAGAAACACCAAGTAATTGAAAGGTGGTTAGGAGCTGAATAGAGCATAGAGACTGAGGTAAATAACCCAACAACATTTGAATACTATCCCCAAAAAAACAAAAAATAAGAACCTAGCATGGAAATTCTATAATCATGATCCTTTTAATGCTGCCAAGAATCAACTAATAAGATGACTGTGAATGATATATGTTAGCTGCAAATGCTTCAGTGCTACTTAGATTTCTTTGGTTGTGTTTCAGAAACCCTTTGGCCCATAATTTTACAAACAGCTTCCTCTTTTGGCTGAAGAAGTTTTAATGCAGGATGAACAACAAGATCTCCCATAACAAATTTCTGGCCAACGTCCAACTCACTCAGATCAACCTCAATATACGGAGGGATAATGTCCGCGGGGCATAGGTACTTAACAGTCCTTTTGATGGTATTCAAAGAAGCACCTGCGAAATTTGTAAAGTGATGAATCATATTCAACCATATAACGCATTAAAACAAAGATAAACCAATTACAAACAAATGCTTTGATCATAAAGTTATATTAATAAGTTTAAGACATTAATATCATAAAATGGATGTTATTAGTTACAGAAGTATGTGCCATACAAAAAAGTCAGAAATGTTAAATAATGACCATTCAATTTGCACTGTCAAACCTAAGCATATGTCCTACAACATAGCAACTCAACAGGATGAAAATGCAGACAAGCCTTATCATAAACTCCAATTACTTTCCACAGAACTAATCTTCTATCCTTGTAACAATAACTAGCACATCAGGCAATTTAATGAGATAACACAGCAAGTTTTGCCTTTTTTATCTCCAAGCTAGAGTTCTAGACATGTATTTTGTGTGACAGATCATATTCTCAATCATCGTAATTAGAATGCAGAATGGCCTTCTCAAATTTACACAAAAACAATGCTCCTAAATCAGGTGGGTACCAACAAGGCGTTGGTCTAATGGTGTAAGGCTCTGCTAGATCCCCAAAACGATCAAAAGGTCAAGGGTTCGATTCCTGGAAGTGACACTTGTTGGAGGGGCAGCCACGCACCCCAAAAGGGATTCCTTACCCATAAGGTGAGGGAATATCCTTGGTTGTATAAAAAAAATCAGGTGGATGGAATTTCCCTGAGCCAAAGGGTCCAAACTGTTCTTAAACCAAGTGAATAAAAACATATATAAAAATATTTATCAATTGGGCTACTGGAAATATCAGAAGACCAACACAGCTTCACATAGCATATATTAATATAACTAATAGCTGTCGACTAAGAAAACAAGTCATTCACATTATCACCATTAAAATAAAGGAGAATTGGAACCAAAAAAAGAATTTATTGGAGATGCATAATGGTGTGACTAAATAAAAACCATTTTATTCTGAATGGAAAAGGAAATATTGTTCAAAAAGAAGGGAAAATACAAGAAACGATAAGGTGTTCTCAAACAGAAACAAAAGAAAAGAAGAATTAAACACCCCATGGGAAACCAAAAAACAAACACATCCGAAAGAGATAACAGAAAAATGAACCACTACAACTACCCTGAAAACAACTTCGGAAGCCCCCTCAATAAAAAAACTGCAAAAATAGAGAAAAATTGATACAACAATAAACTCAAATTAACATTCCCTTTGGTCTTCAACAAAGAAAGCAACTTCAAAAGAAGCTACTTTTTATCAGCAAAAAATATTATATTAATAGACGAGTATAACTTTGGGGTGGGTTGATTTGGGTAAATGATATTTTGATCTTCAAATCCTAGCCAACCCATTGTTGATTAGGTTGGTTTGGGAAGCACTATTAGGTCTAATGCTTAAAAAATACAATAATTAAAATTGAAGAGTTTCAAAATCAAAATGGACAAGAACTCACTTAAAGTAGATGTGTTGAGTGGTTTGAAATGCACAGAAAAGATGACAATAAGAGAACAGAGAGAGCAAATAGAGAATGACAAAACTCAAAGGTTCAAGCGGAAACCAACAAAACAAGCTTTGGATTGCTGGTAGCGCGGAAGAATAGGAAAGATGAGCTTTGGTTTGTGTGTGGGTCACTATGCAGAGCAGCGGCAATGTCACTATACAAAGCTAGGGTTCATGTAACTGATAAGGTTTGAAAATTGAAATGAAGGAGTGAGAGTCATGTGTAGTCTATAGTGTGTGGATAGTATTACTAAATGATGTAGTATTGTTATTGTGGTTCGTTGTATGAGAGAGCTGGTTTGGTTCCGATCAAAGCCAACCTAAGAACCAAACCAACTATGATTGAATGTTACCAAAAAAATACCCAAACCAACCCAAAAAATATGGTTTGGGTTGTTTGGTTCTGGCAGAACCATGTGCAGTCCTAAGTTCAAGGGGGTACCCAACTACAACCAAATAAATAATCAAATAAAAAACAGTATTGGTACAACATATGATATTACATAACTCTATTAAAGATGAAAGATTTAACCCATCTTCTAGATGCCATCCTCCCCATCATCATCTTCAGCAATATATCCTTCATCTGATTCATCACATTCAAAAGCTTCAACTTCCTCTTCACTCTCTTCATGTTTTATTTCTTCATCTACTTCTTCAACTGCTTTCTTTTTCCTTCTTTTGGATGATGAAATACTACCCTTAGTTTTTCCTCTTGAGGTATAAACATAGGGTTCTTTATTTTTGCCGCCTAGTATTCGTTCTAGGCTCCCAATCCCTAAAAACAACATCCCATTCAAACCATCATACTAAAAAACCCTCTCATTTGCACCTTCATCATCACTATCCATCTCCCTGACAAACCACTCATTGCATTCATCAATGTCATTGAGGGAGATTGTGTAAATTCAAGAAAAAAATAGTTTAATTCAGAAATTCTTTTTTTCCGGAATTGAACTAATATTTTTTCCTGAATTGACCCAATCTCCCTCAATGACATTGATGAATGCAATGAGTGGCTTGTTGGGGAGATAGATAGTGATGATGAAGGTGGAAATGAGAGGGATTTTTAGGACGATGATGGTCTTGAATAGGATGTTGTTTTTAGGGCTTCAAAGATTGGGAGCCTATGCGGCAAAAAACAAAGAACTCTATCCTTACACCTTCAAGAGGAAAAGCTAAAAAAGTTTAGGGTAGTACTTCATCATCCAAAAGAGGGAAAGGGAAAGCAGATGAAGTAAATGAAAGGAATGGAATATGAAGAGAGTGAAGAGGAAGTTGAAGCTTTTGAATGTGATGAATCAGATCAAGAAGAAATTGAAGGATATGTTGCTGAGTATGCTTCTAAGGAAGAAGATGTTAGGGAGGAGGAGGATATCTAGAAGATGGATTAAATCTTTTATTTTTAATATTTGTCTTTAACTTTGCTTTTTAGTTGTGTGGCTTAATAAGACTTATTAGTATTGTTCATTTTACTTTTAGTATCACTTTTTAATTTCCTAGTGACCTTATGAAACTTGAATTTTTTTAATGAACTTTATGCTATCGTTTATTTGATGTCTTACTATATTATTATTTTATTTTATTACATATTTTTTGTTAATCTTTATGATGATGTCCGCTATTTGTCCACAACGTCATCTAAGACGCCATGATTACATAACTTTGGCAACCGATATGGGCCGCCATCCATCGTCAACAACACTGGATTAGACAAAGGAAATGGCACGTGTCGTTAAATAAGGAGCATGTCGTAGATGTCAACAAAGAGTGTCTATTCTTAATGGCATTACTGAGTTTAACTGATTCATCAGTAGTGGGGAACTGGGGATCATTCTTTCTGAAGCATCCATTGCCAACATGACAAGGCTACTTGTGACTTTAGAGTACAGTTGAGCTTTTTATTTGGACAATAATACCCACAGCCCTAGACATATGAACGTACCTAATACCAATTACCGGATCAAACAAATTATGTATAGCACTTTGCTATCCATAGTCAGCTTGCTTAGATTCAATTTATGCCAAACCATTGGCATGTTCAAGCATATGCTAATTGAACTATTTCATGTACAACATTGCATAATCAGAGTTCTCAAGTTAACGTACATTTCAATGCTTCAGCCAAATGAAGCAGAAACCATAACATCAATTAGCAATAGAGTGACCCACAAGTAACAAATTCAACATATACAGACCTGTAACCTAACCCTGTTAAGTATTGAGGCCGGGTTGAAAGAATTTTGGTAATTACTAAAGACCATTTGAGTTATAAATATATTATTAAATCTTAAGCTTGAGCTTCTCTCCTTTCTACCACAGGTGAGATAAGAATCAAACAGAATATTTACTCGAACACCCGTACACCAAAAACTCAGAAATAAAGACAAGGTGGTGACATGCAAGAAGGTAATATCATAAATTTACTCTACATAGAAACTTATAGCATGCTGCACCAGGCATTCGAAGTGTGCTAACCTTTCTTCAGTCCAGGGGATACATCATCTCCTATGAATACAAGAGGAATGTCAACCTTCAACAAAGCATTTGATGGAGCCCTTATAAAAGTGACATTCAATGGTATGTCTGTGCTTGCTTTAATATGAAGCTGGGATATTTCCAAAAGAAAAATTCAAAGCACACCATCAATTTTAATGTGTGTACACATGTAATATTTATAAAGAGCATAAGGAACTCACAGCTATTAAATATTAAACACAAACACAGGCTTATATATCAAATCAAAAAAGGACATAACGAAGTTCTTAAAAATCATAACAGCTTAACTCTAAAAGAGGCTTCTTATTGTTTAACCGAGCCAAAGCCAAAGCCAAAGTATGAAAACTTGTAGCAATTTTCAAGTATCGTTCAACCAAAACCAGGAGCTTTCAAAGGGATTTTTTTATTACAGAAAGGTGATTTTGTATTTGGAAACTATGATTAAGAAGTACACCACTTATTTCAGAGGCTAAGTATAGTTAGCTTCTACAGACATTTCCAAGTTCCAACAAATTTTAAAAAACTTAGTGAAAACTATCTTCAAAAACAAATATAGTACATTAGGTCATTACCTCCTATAATAACACACATAGATACAACTGAATGAACACCATAAGATTCCAACAATATGATCAACAAATTCAAGTCATTCAATAATTACAGAAAGTGACAATGCTGGCTAATTCCATATAATTAGGTCACCAAAACTCAATTTGAAATTTACCAAAGGAAATACACTGTCAATTCCTCTTCGAAACAACAACCCTCAACTAATCTTTTGTCAAATGAAAAGTTGGAAAAATAAATAATAAAAGGAAAAGAAAACCACCAATTCACACCCTGAAATGATAAGCACTTGTCATATTAGTATCTGACTTACACAACTTATCATTTTAGCCCCAAAAATTACAAGCATCTGTCATGTTAGTCCCCAACCTTAAAAGACATATTTGACTAATGGTATAATGTGAAGAACTAATATCCGACTGTACTTACAATTTCATGGATAAATTTTTTATAAAGTCTGGGAAATATTAACATAGGAAAATTTTAAATTGTGGTGGTTTTGGAGACACCAAAAACAATTAGGTTGCAGACTAAAAAAACGGGCAGCCAAGTACATGAGGCTCCCACTTAATGGGTTTGGGGCCTTACCCCCACAAGTAGAGTTGTTTCCAAGATTTGAACCAGTTATCTCATGGTCATACGCGACAACAACTTTAACATTGCGTCAATGTGGCCCCGATTAGAGTTGCTATGCAGTTGCAGAAACTCGAAAAACCTTCTGCTGCAGCTCAATTGTGGCTGCTGATCTTGGAAATTATAAAGATAGTTAAATTTGCTTATATTTGACACAAAAAATGTTACTGTTTTTTTATTATGATCGAGACTAAAACTGTAATGTAATCTAAACACAAGTTTCATCATTTTCTAAAACAAAAATTACCTTCCTTGGCAAAACCCGAACTTTCTCAACGATCTCTTCGGACTCGAAGTCCGAGCGGACCTCGAGTTCGAAGAGTCGAGAGAGAAAGAAGGATTGGCCGAGATGGCTAACGAGCTTCTTAATCTGTTTAGTACCGACGGAAATAAGTCGCTTATTTCCGCCGTGCTCTCCATCTTCTTGCTCGAAGACGATACTCGGCACGCGCCCAGCTTTCCTCTCCTTTTCGGCTATGTTTTTTCCGGAAATGGCGCGTGGGATAGCGAGGATCGTTTCATCATGTTTCGGGTTGGGACGGGGGAAGCCTGGGAGGTAAGTCAGTGGCTGGAGGTCTGGGAGTTCGTCGTGGAGGGGGATGGCGGCGGTGGCGGAGTGTGAGAAGTGGCGGAGGAAGGAGGAGGGTCGGGTGAGGATGTGGCGCGTGAGATACATTGGTTTGGGTTTTGGTGAATGAATTGGGGTTGGGATGTTGGGGAGTTATCAAGGGTTTTGGAGAAGAAGGATTTAGGGGAAAAAAGAGGTTGGGCTATTGAACTCACATTCACACTAGTAACTCGTTAGATCAAGTCAGGAGACCAAGTTGAGTTTTTCCACGTGATATGCACGTGGTCATGGTGTAATATTAATGAAAATGTTCAAACAAAAAATAAGTAAAAAGAACATGTCAGAAAAAAAACATGAAAAAAAAAGACTTATACATACACGTAACAAAAAAACATGGAAAAAAAATTATATGTAGACAAATATATGTTGATACAACTAATAAAGTCTTTAAAATATAGTAAAATTTTAATTTTAATTAAAATTTAATCATAAATAATAGTACAAAAATACATAAATATATTTATTACTAAATTGTATATAAGTTTTTCTCAACAAAAATTAGTGACAGGTGAGTATATTCTCACTTAATTGTGTTAGTGGAGATAATGTATGTAATGTTATTTCCCCAAAATTTATGTCTTTTAGAAGTAGTTATTAGCTATTTTTTTGTTCTAATTACCTCTTAAATTCTAATTAATGATTATATTTGTCCTTAAATAAAAATAATGTTAAATTATTAGTTAGAAAATTATCATCTATCATTTTATACTAATATCGATTGTGAAGTTATTATTATTTAATTTCAATTTTATATAACCAATATTATTGTAATGACCCATTTAGCTATGATATTTATTTATCCTTTTCTTCTCACTCAATTTTTATTTTGATAGTAGTTTCAAATGGCAACTAACACTAACTAACATGCATAACTACATTGGTGTGAGTCTCATAAAGATTTACTTGTTGCAATGTTACTAATTTAGTATATATTTATGTAGTACCAAATTTCACTAATAGATGAAATTTATGGGATAATTATAAAGAAAAATAACTCATGTTGACTATTTGCAAAAGATATATAGTTTAAGAGATTTTTGTACATTTTACCTAATAGAATACTATAAAATATAAGAATGAAAATAGTTATAATATTGAGATTGTTATGATTTTTTAATTTCAATAAAAATCTAGGAGAAAATAGTTTATGTATTAAAAGTATAAGAATTTTTACATTATCTAATACATCATTATTATCAACAACTCTTAAATAAAATTGACCTACATAGATGATATACTAGTTAAATAAAAATCACCACATCATACATATTAAACTTAACATCTAATGTTACAATTAAAAATAAAAACAAATCACCATACATTGGTACTTGTATTTGGTTGTGACTTTTTTAGGAACATAAAAAGAATTGAGATATTAACCTATTTTAGTTAATGATTATGTTTTATTTCAACTAAGGTCCTCTTCTTTAAAATCAAGGAAAGAACGTACATGGAGTCAATACTAGATTTTTTGTGAATTTTTTTGTTTTGCTTCTGACTTTAACTCGGTTTTGATGAACACACCAATATCATAAAATGAAGTAAAATAATGAAAATCTTGAAGATTTGAAAGCATACTCAATACAAGATCAAGATTTATTAGCTTTCTAAAATATGTACTTCTATCATAAAGTCTTTTACTTTAAGTATCATTAAATGCTCGTAGGAAATCTTTTTGTAAAAGTATTAGACTTGATTTTTAAAATGAACTTAAATTTTCAAAAAGTTGAATGACAGGTTACTCGAACTAAGTAATGGATTACTGTGATAGAGTAACCAATTATCCAAACTGTATAACATGTTATCAAGCAAAAATAACTTAGAGTAACTGATTACTCATTGAGACATAAACTTATGGGAATCGATTACAGTGAGCTTCTACCGCAACAACTTCTCCCAAAGCGAATACTTATTACTCCAATTGACTTGTACCTTTATGTATGAGTATAATGGCCGATTGGAAGCCTATTTAAAGACATCTAACATTCAGATTCGAAACACTTCAATCACTTAATATTTTTTACAATCTTTCGTACACTTTTGCAAGCAACTTGATCAAAACCTTTTGAAATTCTAAAATTTTGTTTTCAAGTTTTATATACTTAAACACTTGAAAGTTTATGTTATATTTTGGTGATTGGCATACAATGATTGTAAGTTTAATTGTTATACATATTTAGCAATCCTACCCCTAGAATCAAGTTCTTCATTTGTATTAATTTTCTGTAAAATTTCATCATAGAGTGTGGTGAAAGGGAAAGAGTGTTTTAGAAGTGGTGTACTTCTAAAAGTGAAATTTTGGTGAGTGTAATCATAGATAAAGTCTCAGAGTGATATTTGTAGCGATTGACAATTCGTTTGTAAGATGATTGGATATAGCCTTTAGTGGACTAGAAACTAAACCCATATAAAATTTTGGTGTCCCTCTTTCTCTCTTTACTCTTAGCAATTATGTATGTGATTTTTATACACTTATACTTTTCCGCTGCATTTCTACTTTAACTCTTTTAAGTTGCAAAAATATGTTATAAAATGCAGAAAACTAGAACAACTAATTCAATCCCTCTTAGTTTGCCATCTTATCTTACATTTTTTGCAGTCGTGTATGGTCACAAAAGATGGCGGTGATACAACAATAATCACTAGAGATGTTGATAAAGATGACCAAATCTTTATAATCCTAGAAACTCTATTTGACTTCGCAGGATGTAGAGGAAAAGGAGTTGGCTACTACTCCTCATGGATGGCAGAGTGACAAAACGATTCACTTCAAATCTGATGCATAACAAATAAATGTTTTTTTAATTTGATATATGAATTAAAATTGTAATACCGTTGTTAGAGAAGGAACCTATAGCTTAGTTGTAGAAATGTCAGATGAAGATGTTATCCCGCAAATGACTAAGATAACCAAATTCAGTTTGTCAGTCCATTTCAAAGCCTTCCATGCTCTCTAAAGTTGGAATGTGTTTGTTGTAATGTCTCAATGAGAACTTTAGAGAATAAGTTTTAAAAGGAGCTTATAATCTTAGCCCTTGATTTTAATCCGAAAGTTGAGAATTATAACTCTAATTTTTTTCAAACATATATAATAATTTAGAACCCTAAAAATTATATTAGACAAAAAAACCTGCTAGACAATTTTTTTTTAGATTAATTAGCAATGTGATATAAATATGGATCTAATATGTATGCAACAATAATATGAGGGTTCTTTTAAATTGTAGGCACGTCACTTATATCTTAACCCTTTATTGGCTAAATAAATTAATCAATGTTAAACTCAATAAATATTTGTGGTTGTAATAACTTATCAAATGGAAAGTATAAAATTTCCAAGCTATAATAAATATCTAACGATCTTTGTTGTTGCAATGCAATCATTTGAGAGTTCCTTGATTATATTTTTGCCAAGTTTGGTTTCTCGTCTCAATGGAAAAAGTGGATTAAAGTGTGCCAAACATCAACCACTATGTCTATCTTGGTGAATGGTACTCCATCTCATCAATTTTCTGTCATTAGGGATATTCGTCAAGGGGAACCCATGACCCCATTTTTATTCCTTATGGTGGCGGAAGGCTTTGCTAGTATGATCCGTAAGGCGAGAACTGTTGGTTTGTTTGAGGGATTCAAAGTTGGTAGACAAGGTGTGTTGATTAGTGATCAACAATTTATGGATGATACCATCATTTCTTGTAAGTTGACTGTAATCATCTTTGGAGTATTAAGAGTGTTCTAAGGTGCTTTGAACTAGCCCTGGGATTACGAATTACTGCCTATAAGAGCTCTCTTATAGGAATTAAAGTGGCGGGTAGTTTCATGGCAACAATGATTGATTTTATTTCATGAAAATTGGGTGGTATTCCTTTTATGTATCTTGGTTTTCCAGTTAGAAGTGTAATCATATTTCCATTTGAAAGTGTAATCATATTTTCTTATACTTAACCTGGCAGAAAGGCATGCAACTTGAAAGTGTAATCATATTTCCTTTTGCGATAGAGTAACCCTTCTAAATTTTGTTCTTGCCAACATCTCAATCTATATTTTATTTATTTATAAGGCTTCTAAGAAGGTTATCAAAAAGTTGATCAAACTTCAAAGGTCCTTCCTGTGGGGCAACAAAAGGGATTGCTTGAGTGGCTTGGTCTTATATTTGTAGGCCTAAACATCTTGGTGGTTTGGATGTAAAGAATTTAGTCATGTTTAATGAAGCCCTAATGGGGAAATGGAAATGGAGAAGATTGTTAGAAGTTGATTCTCTTTGGGTTCAAGTTGTGAATTCCAAATATGGCTCAAAGGTGAAATTGAAGGCTCCAAATCCGGCCTCTAGATGGTGGAAGGATTTGGTAAAGGTGAGTTCTCTTGGTGAGTCTAGAATATATTGGGAGGACAATTTGTGGAGAAATCAGTGATGACTCTAAAACTGTTTTTTGGTTTGACATCTAGTTCAGTCAAAAGAGCTTAATGGAGATCTTCCCCAGATTATTTGTGTGAAGAAGATCTTTGCTTCTGACATTGACACGATTTTGATGAAGACACCAAGACAAATAAGAGAAAGCTTCAAGACAAAGAAGAGAAAGCTTCAAGACAAATTAGTCTAAGTCTAAATAGGTACTTTTATCCTATACTCTCGGATATACAATAGTAGTAATGCTGAAACTATTTTTAAGAAAATTGAAATAGTTCAAGTATAAACAAAACAATTTTCAAAAATAGTGTGTAACAGGTTACTGTATTTAAGTAACAGGTTACATAACTGAGAAAACCAGTTACCCAACAAAAACTGTGCAGGGTAATCGATTACTGTATGTGAGTAATAGATTACCCAGTTTTAGCAAAGTGGTGTAATCGATTACTCATGGCTGTAATATATTAATCTAATTAAATTTTAAATGCCAAGTTGGATAGAGAGATTGGGTAATCGATTACTAAGAGTTGTTGCATCAGTTTTCAGATTTCAAAATGAATGGTTTTTATCCCAAACGAAATGGTTTCATTCCAATCAATTCCTATCCTTTTAAAGAGGTGTTATGCCTGCTTGGAAAGCCTATTTAAAGGCATTTAAACTCAGAATCAAATCATACCTCTTACACAATCTTCTCACAAACTTTCAAACATAATTCTGAAAATTCTCAGAAATATTTTCTGCACTTTTTGCAACTTGTTCTTAAACTTTCAAAGTGAATTTTCTGAGTTTCATGAAGTAAAGTATTTCAAAGTTTTACAAACTTATAAGAGCATTATTACGTAGTATACAAAGAGTTATCGGATTGCAAGTGATATTACATTCCAAACTTGTAAAGGCAATAATGCCATTGTTGTAAATTCTTCATTGACATTGTAAAATTCTTTCTTTCACATGGGTGTGATAAGAAAAGGGATAGAGTCACTTGGAAAGTGTGTTTTCAAATAGTGACATAAGTATTAGTGAGTGAGTAAGGTACATAGAGGTCTCGGAGTGAAATATTGTAATTACAACTCATAATATTTAGTGAAGAAATCTCTTTTGTGCCGCAAGAGTACTAGACGTAGCCTTCGGTGGACAAGAAGGTGAACCAGTATAAAATCTCGGTTTACTCTCTTCTCCTTTATCTCTTGATTTTTACTTGTTTATTTTCTGCATAATTTTTTCGCTGCACTTAACTCTTGATTTTGCAGAAAAAGTGACCATACTTTTAAGTCAGCTAATTCACCCCCCATCTTAATTACAATCTTAGTCTTACAATTGACACCAGAGCTATTTTTGAGTAAGTTATTCTTAAATCTGATCTTATATCGAAGATGGCCTCAAGATCATTCATAGGAGAAGGTTCAAACATCTACCGCCCTGCAAGCTTTGTTGGAGAGTGCTATGACTTTTGGAAAATTAGAATGAGAATCTTCAAAAAGAATCTCAAGACTTGGACATATGATCTCAACATCGTAAGGGAAGTAAAGCCCAAATCTTCATGGAATGATGAAGATAAAAAGAAGGTGAAATATGATATCAAAATAAAGAACATCCTCACTTCAACACTTGACATTGACGAGTTCTTTAGAGTATCAAACTGCAAATCTTCCAAAGAAATGTGGGATACTCTAGAGACTACAAATGAAGGAAATGAGGAGGTAAAAAGGTCGAGACTCAACACTCTTTCCCAAGAATATGAAATGTTTCATATGAAACCTGGAGAGAAAAATCTGGATCTTCAAAAGAGGTTTACTCACTTTACAAACCACCTTATTGCACTTGGTAAGGTACTATCAAATAGTGACTTGAACTAGAAGGTTCTAAGATCACTCACCAGAACGTGGCAACCAAAGGAAACATCCATTTCTGAAAAGAAAAGTTTATCAAAAATGTCATTGGCTGCTTTGTTTGGTAAATTACAGGAACATGAATTAGAACTCAGCCAACTTGACCAACATGAAGAGCAAGAAAAGAAAAATAAGAATATCTCTCTCAAGGCGAAAGTAGACAAATACGAATCATCAGAAGATGAATATGAGAAGGAAGAAATGGAAGACATGAGTCATCTTGTAAAGAAGTTCAACAAGTTCCTTAAAAGGAAAAAGGGTGCTAAAACTGGACAAATGAGGAAATTCACCAAGAACAATGACACCTGCACTTCAAACCAAAACTTCACATGCTTTGAATGTGGTAAGCCTGGTCATTTGAAGATGGACTGTCCAAACCTGAAAAAGAATTCTTTCAAAGGAAGAATGAAATGAGGACCGGATGGAGAACCTATATTGCTTGGGAAGACAATGATATCAGTTCCGCCTTTGAACAAGAAAATGAAGAACACACACATATCTCTTTAATGACATCTCATCATTATGATAATGAAGAGGTAAACAACATTAAACTATACTCTTCTGAATTAAAAACTGTATTTAATGACTTGCATGATGAATATGTCAAACTCACAACAATGTTTCTAAAACTAAAAACTGAGTTAGATACATTTAGAAACAAACCCTCGTCATCTTTATGTCAAAACTGCATTACTCTTGAAAATAAAGTTTCAACATTAAGTCTTGAACTTAATAAGCTGAACAAGAGTAGTAAAAGTCTGGAAAAGATCATTAATGATCAAAGACACTCAACAGACCGCAGAGGTCTTGGCTATTCAAAAAGTCATGTTTCTAAGAAACAAAGGGTCTCAACAAAGATAAACTTTAAAAAACAAAGTATTCATGCATTTGAATATAGTAATGATAAATCTCGGATACATAACCATCAACACACATGTACATATTATAAATACCATGGGAATACACCAAATACTTGCATGATTAGAAAATATAGTGTACCCCTAGGTCATTATAGATGGGTTGAGAAAGGTACTAACCATATAGGACCAAAAGAATTTTGGGTACCTAATAAAACTTAACCTGTTTTGCAGGATAATTTGAGAGTCGCCTGCAACTTATGGTACTTGGACAACGACTGCTCAAAGCACATGACATGCGATAGAAATAAGTTCTTTGTCCTTACTCCAAGGGACAAAGGTTATGGCACATATGGTGATAACAACAAGGGAAAAATACTTGGAGTTGGTAGAATTGGCAAGCCACCCTCAATAACTATAGAAGGTGTATTGTATGTTGAAGGACTCAAGGACAATCTACTAAGCATAAGTCAATTATGTGACAAAGGCTTTCATGTGACATTCTACACGGATAAGTGCATCATCGAAAGTAAGAATTCTCAAAACTCTAAACTCATTGGTAAGAGGATAAATAATATATATGATTGACATAGACTCCTCTTTACCAATAACATGTTTAGTTGCTAATGATAATCATGATGCATGTCTTTGGCATAGGAGAATTGCTCACTCATAAAGAAAGATTTAGTTGTTGGTTTACCCAAAATGAAGTTTGTTAAAGACAAACTATGTAGTGTTTGTCAAATGGGTAAACAAAAAAAGACTTCTTTTAAACCTAAGCACATGGTTTCTTCCGATAGATCATTGCAGTTACTACAAATGAACTTATTTGCCCCCTCAATGACAAAAATGTTATGGTGGTAAGTATTATGCTCTTGTTATAGTAGATGATTTTTCGAGATATACTTGGACTCTATTCTTAGTTCATAAGAATGAGGCATTCAAAGCCTTTAGAATTTATGCTAAAAGAGTTCAAAATGAAAAATCACTAAAAATCACTGCTATAAGAAGTGATCATGGGGAGAATTTCAAAACTCTTCGTTTGAAGAATTCTGTGATGAACTTGGCATCAATCACAATTTTTCTGCTCCTAGAACACCACAACAAAATGGTGTTGTAGAGAGAAAGAATCAGTCTTTAGATGAACTGGCTCGTACAATGTTGAATGAAACTAACCTCCCAAAATATTTTCGGGCTGATGTAGTAAGTACTGCATATTATGTTTCAAACTGAGTTCTTATAAGACCAATTCTTAAGAAAACCCCCTATGAACTCTTTAAAGGTAAAAAACCAAACATTTCTCATTTGCATGTATTTGGTTGTAAATGTTTTATTTTAAATAATGGTAAAGATAACTTAGGTAACTTTGATGCAAAAGTTGATAAAGGTATCTTCCTAGGCTACTCTCTTACGAGTAAAGCTTATAGAATTTTTAATAAAAGAACTCTAGCCATGGAAGAATCTATTTATGTACCTTTTGATGAATCTGATCCTGTGATAAAGGATGGGTTAACTCTTGATGAAGAGGACTTGCCAAGTTCCCATTCTAATGAAAAGTCTATTATTGATTCTACAACTAAATCTGAGCATTTGAAAATGGATGATAATCTGTCCTCTCAAGAAGAGCATATTCACTCTGATTTACTAAAATAATGGAGAACTCATTGAGATCATCCCATTGACAACATCATCGGTGATATTAGCAAAGGTATTATTACCCGTTTAATGTTAGAAGATGTGTGTCTTAACATGACATTCGTCTCTCAAATAGAACCCTCCAAGATTGATGATGCAATCGAGGATGAACACTGGATTCTTGCAATGCAAGAAGAATTAAACTAGTTTGAGAGAAATGAAGTTTGGGAACTTGTTCCTAGACCTAGAAATAGACACGTCATAGGAACTCGTTGGGTATTTCGTAATAAATCTGATGAAAATGGTATTATTGTTAGAAATAAACTTGGACTGGTAGCCCAAGGATACAATCAGGAAGAAGGTATAGACTTTGATGAAACCTTCGCTCTGGTTGCTAGACTTGAAGCTATTAGGCTATTACATGCATATGCATGTTCTTTAAACTTTCAGCTATATCAAATGAACGTAAAAAGTGCTTTTCTCAATGGATATATTCAAGAAGAAGTGTTTATAGAACAATCTCCTGGTTTTTAAGATTACAGACATCCTTCTCATGTTTACAAATTAAATAAATCTCTCTATAGCTTGAAGCAAGCTCCACGTGCATGGTATGATCGTCTAACAAATTTTCTACTTGAAAAGGGATTTACCAAAGAAAAGGTCAACACTACACTCTTTATAAAGAAAATAAATCATCATACTCTTTTTGTTCAAATTTATGTAGATGATATTATTTTTTGTTCTCCTAATGAGGTTTTATGTAGTGATTTTGGCAAAATGATGCAAGAAGAGTTTGAAATGTTCATGATGGGAAGTTGAATTACTTCCTTAGATTACAAATCAAACAACTTGATAATGAAATTTTTGTAAGTAAATCCAAGTATTGTAGAGATTTGCTGAAAAGATTTGATATGGATGACTACAAGCCAATAGCTACTCCTATGAGATCTGATACTTACATTGATACAAATGAAGCTGGAAAATACATTGAAATATCAAAGTATCAAGGTATGATTGGATCTCTTTTATATTTAACTGTCAGTAGACCTGATATCATGTTTAGTGTATGTCTGTATGCACGCTATCAATCTAAACCAAAAGAATCACACTTAGTTGTTGTTAAGAGAATCATGAAATATCTTAAAGGCACAACTGACATTGGATTGTGGTATCCAAAAGGAAGTATATGTGATTTGGTTGGTTATTCAGATTCAGATTTTGCTGGATGCAAATTTGAGAGGAAAAGTACAAGTGGTACTTATCATATTTTAGGAAATGATTTAGTCTCTTGGTCTTGCAAGAAACAAACATGTGTTGTCCTAAGCACTGATGAAGCTGAATATATAGCATCAGGTAGTTGTTGTGCCCAAGTGCTATGGTTTAAACAACAATTGCGAGATTATGGCTTAGACTTAGGTTGCACTCCTCTAAAATGTGACAATACTAGTGCTATAAACCTCACAAAGAATCCAGTTATGCGTTATAGAACTAAACACATAGATATAAGATATCACTTCCTTAGGGACCATGTCCAAAAGAAAGATGTGA
>NC_032025.1:7951834-7954524 GCF_001865875.1 Lupinus angustifolius | reverse complement strand
CAGATATTTTCACTAAACCCTTGGCTAAAGAACTTTTTTATAAAATTAGGCGTGAATTAGAAATTCTTGATGAAGCTTACCTATCTTAACATGATTATATGATTATATGTGTGCTTCATTATGTTTATCTCATGCCTAATTGTTCTTAAATGTGTTTAATTATGCTTAAAACTTTCAAATTTTGGGTCAAAAATCATTTTCATAGCATCACTATGCCTAAAATTAATTTTTTTCTAGGGGCAGTAATCGATTACTCTGGAGAGTAACCGATTACAAGGTTGAACAGGGAGTTTCAGTAACCCATTACTCAAAAGTGAGTAATCGATTACTCTATGCAGGTATATATATGTTTTTCTTCATTTTTTTCAAACTCATCTTCTTCATCTTTCTCTCTCACTCGTGCAAACCCTTCCCAATCTCTAAAAACTTCATCTTTTTATCTGTTTTGACTGATTTTTGTGTCCATTCATATCACATTTTCAATTCTAAACACTTCTATATCATTATTTTCATGATTAGTGGACCAAATCAAAACACCCCAAATCTCCCAAACCCAAAACCCTAAAACCTTCAAAAATTCAATCCATGTCATCTTCTTCAAGAACAAAGAAGCAACGCACTAACCTTATGGATTTAGCAAGACTTCTCGCAAACGATGAACAACACAAAGTCTTCGAAGAACACTTCATTGGACGAACCATCTTTACTCCAAAATTCGGTAATGTCGGGAACTTTGAGTTTGAAGATTTTTCCCTTATATTTTACGACAACAAAGCCTTTTCGATTTTTGTTGTGATACAAATGATATTTTTTCTGAACTTGTTAGAGTATTTTACTGCAACTTGAACTTCCGGAAAAACCGTCTTACTTCCTACGTGAAAGGAAAATACATTGTTTTAGATTTTAAAACTCTCAACTCATTATGTTGTAACATACCCACTCAAGGTAGTACAAAGGGTTTCGGCCTTGTTTGTGAATGAGATAACTAAGATCGAAAAGATTTCTACTATTCTCTATGTTGAATTTCACAAGGGGAAATAGAAATGAGTAAGCATCAGGGCTTTGGTGAGACTGTTAAGAATAGTGTTGGACATCTCAAACTTGAGGACCGTTTGCTTCATTACTTTCTGAGCTATGCCATTTTGCCTAAATTTTCAAACCGTTCTCAAATCAGTGATATAGAACTTAAATTGATGTATACTATGAAGTATAACATCAAAATCAATTGGGCTCAGATGATAATGAGACAAATGTGAAATGTTCGAGGAACTCAAAGCCCCTTGCCCTATGCAATCTTCATAACTAATATTCTTGAACATTTAAGTGTTTCTACTGCTGGTGAAACCAAGGTCTCTCTTAATCTTCGTGAAAGCCAAATTGACGTGGAAGTGATTCACAAAATGGACTTCTCCTTAAATCCTCGTGACCGCACCTATAAGCATAGAACTGATAAACCGACTCCTCCCGCTGATCAATCAGAACCTGCCCCTGCTAACCCTCCTGAACCTCAACCTTCTGAGTTTCATGCTCAATCTTCCTCATCTGCTGCCATGCCTTCAAATCAGATGATTATGGATGAGTTGTTTTCTCTTCGAGGCTATATCACTAACCGGATGGATGCTCTTGATGCTCAGAATCAACAAATCAAGTTTGAACTTCATCGTCTATCTTATAAGCTGAGTAGCATGTACATTGATGAAGACAGCTCTGAGCTTGAGTCTTAGATTATCTTTGTTGTTAGGATTTTCTGGTTGAAATGTTTTCATGGCTTTTGGAATTTTTTTTGCTATTATGTTGTTTTGTTGTTGCTGTTTGCTGAACAAATGTTTGAACATCTTTTGTTTATGCTATGCATTGCTATGTTTGATTTATATCTTATATATGAATATGTATGTTGTATATATATATTGTGCTAGAAACTCTTGGCTTTTCTTCTTTTTGATGACTCAAAAGGGGGAGAAAAGTTAGGAGAAGTGTATTTTCTGTCAAATTTCTTTCAGGCACACAACTCCAAATGAAAGGGGGAGCATACTCACGTCATCTCAACATATTTCAAAGTATGATGCTCTCATAAAACTATACTATTAAAGAAGATATTGGTTTTTTATCATAAAAAACGGGGAGATTGTGAAGAAGATCTTTGCTCCTGACCTTGACAAAGTTTTGATGAAGACACCAACATCACCAAAAAGAAGAACAGGAAGAATACTTATGAAGACAAAAAAGACAAAGCTTCAAGACAAATTAGTCTATATCTAAATAGGTACTTCTATCATATACTCTCGAATATACAATAGTAGTAATGCTCAAACTATTTTTTAAGAAAATTGAAAAACTTCAAGTATAAACAAAACCATTTTAAACAATAGTGTATAACAGATTACTATATCTAAGTAGTAGGCTACATAAGTGAGAAAACCGGTTACCCAACAAAAATTGTGCAGGATAATCAATTACTATATGTGAGTAACAAATTACCCAGTTTTAGCAAAGTTGAGCAATCGATTACTCAAGGCTATAATCGATTACTCTAATTAAATTTTAAATGCCCAGTTGGATAGAGAGTTTGGTTAATCGATTACTCAAGGCTGTAATCGACTACTGAGAGTTGTTGCATTAGTTTTCAGATTTCAAAATGAATGGTTTTCATCCCAAACGAAATGGTTTCATTCCAATCAATTCCTACCCTT
>NC_032025.1:7928113-7951734 GCF_001865875.1 Lupinus angustifolius | reverse complement strand
TAACTCTTACACAATCTTCTCACAAACTTTCAAACATAATTTTCAAAATTCTCTGAAATTATTTCTCCACTTTTTGCAACTTGTTCTTAAACTTTCAAAGTGAATTTTCTGAGTTTCTTGAAGTAAAGTGTTTCAAAGTTTTACAAACTTATAAGAGCATTATTACATAGTATACAAAGAGTTATCGGATTGCAAGTGATATTACATTCCAAATTTGTAAAGGCAATCCTGCCATTTTTGTAAATTCTTCATTAACATTGCAGAATTCTTTCTTTCATAAGGGTGTGATAAGAAAGGGGATAGAGTCATTTGGAAAGAATGTTTTCCAAGAGTGACATAAGTATTAGTGAGTGAGTAAGGTACATAGAGGTCTCGGGGTGAGATATTGTAATTACAACTCATAATATTTAGTGAAGAAATCTCTTGTGCTGCAAGAGTACTGGACATAACTTTCGGTGGACAGGAAGGTGAACCAGTATAAAATCTCGGTTTACTCTCTTCTCCTTTATCTCTTGATTTTTACTTGTTAATTTTCTACATAATTTTTCTACCGCACTTAACTCTTGATTTTGCAGAAAAAGTGGTCATACTTTTAAGTCAACTAATTCACCACCCCCTCATAGTTATAATCTTAGTCTTACAATTTGTTTTAGCTTTGAAGAAGAGGGTGCAAGTTGATGATTGTGATTATTGGATTAATGATGCATGGAGATGGCAAGTGCATTGGAGGATGAATCTTTTCGATTGGGAGGAAGGCTGAGAAAATGATCTGTATAATTTGATTGCTCCCCAAATGTGTTGTAGGTATATTACGGATTTATGGAAATGGATGTTAGATAATTCAAGTTCCTATATGATTAAAACAACTTACTTAGCAAAGGTGAATTCTATCAAAATCGAGATAGGTAAGCTACTAAACAAAAGTTGGATTAGTTATGCTCCAATTAAAGTTTGCTGCTTTGCTTGGAAGTGTTAATTGGGAAAATTGCAATAAGGGAAGTTCATAGGGAAGACGATGTAAAGTGTGTGTTGTGTCTAGATCAGATTGAATATCTATATCATCTCTTCCTTTCTTTTAGTTTTACTAGGGGTGTGTGGATGAGTTTCTACTTGTGGTTACAGGTTCCAATGATTATTCCGAACAACTTGGTAGACTTCTTAAAGAGTCATGATTCTTTATGCAAATCTACTAAAGGGAGGAAAATTTGGAGAATGTTATGGTTTGTGGTGATTTAGTCTATCTGACTGATGAGCAATGATCACACCTTTAATGGCAAGGAGGCTAGTTAGATGAAGATCGAGGAATTGATTCATATCAGATCTTGGAATTGATTTTCTTCTAGCATTAATCATAAGCTCATCTCCTTTGCACAATGATGTATTGATCTCACCTTTTACATTCAAATGTCTTATATTTAATTTTCTAATCTATATAACTCTTCTATATATTTGGGTTGACACCCTACACTTTTAATACATATTTTGCTTATAAAAAAAGTATCTAACATCTTACAATTTAAAAATGTCACAAAACAATCTATAAGAATCAAAAGTTTCAAGACATTAAATGTATTAATATAAAATTAGTCATCCAATGAAAGTTAGAAATTTCCATGACATTGATCATAACATTTTTTACTTATGTTAGTTATTGGCAAGTGGCAAAATCAAAATCCAAATAACAATGTGAAAATTCAAATGGCTAATTTTGACCAAAATATTCGTTTGATATTTACAATTGATTGACAACTCACTAAAATATGTACCATAAGACACAAGTCACCAAATAAACAATACATGTTATTTGTACAATATTACTTGACACCAAAGCTTACCATTCTGGGGAACAAATATGTTTTTGTGACACTTCAATTAGTCTTGGATATAGAACTAAAACTATATGTTAGAAAACGTTGCACATAAGTGTTTTTAGATGTTTTTTTGGCTGACAATTACATTATATGATGGCCTTGTGGTATCTAAATATTGAGTGGAGTATTTTAAATTATAGTCGTGGTTATCTTATGTTTATCATAATTGTATAAAATTAAGGGAAAATGCAATTGTGGCCGTGATTTTATTGTAGCGACTCTCAAAATCACAATATTCAATATTACAGTTGCAGTGGAATGTAATTTAAACACATAATGGTTTATGCTTTTTATACCTAAAGAAAACATAGTGTAAGCTCTAACATCTATCAATTGTTCTCCAATGGTTGAGAACATGACTTTTAGGGCTTCACTTTTCAGTTACACTGATGGCGTGGTAACCACTTCTTTTATAAAGGCATGGGTGAAAAGAGTAGTCTCTCAAGAAACTCAGATTTGAAGCATGGATCCAGGTATGTTCCTATTTATAGTCTCTATTTATAGTGAGTTGTGAGAAACTGTGAATCATAGATTCAATATCCCTTATAATTTTGAGTAGTTTTTCCTAATAATGAACTCTATGATACAACTAACAATTTGTGGCAATATAGTTTTTCATTATAAGCTCAGCAGTTTTGTGCAGAAGAGTTACAACATGAAGAACTTGTAGTACTCAGTGCTGTAAGCTATAAAGTTCACCTTATGTGATCATTAATATCTTAAGGTCCATTTGCGAGTTGGTTTTTGAAGGACAAGAAAGAAAAAATGAAGGCTTGTAAGCCATGAAATACACTTGTCATATAGGTCTAAAACATTCTCTTTCACTTTCTTCCCCAATGGACTCTTAGCGTCTGTTTGCGAGTTGAGTTCTAAAGGGGAAGAAATAGAAAGAGAAGGCTTCAGAATCATTTCGCAAGTGTGTTTCATGGTTTCCAAGCCTTTTATTTCCTTTCATTACCCTCCAAAAACCAACTCGCAAACAGACCCTTAGACTGAACAAAGAGAAAACGTGAAAACCTCTGGATTGACACTAATCAAAGGTCAGTCTTGGAGGTTGTAAAGGTGAGCTAGGTGACCCTTCACTACTCTGAGAATCCCCTCTCCAAGCATCTTGTACTTGAGCAGCAAACTGTAAATTCCACAAAACATCTTCTATAGAAGGCCTATCTTGTGGCTCTTTAACCAAGCACCTCACGCAAATCTCCATCATTGTCTTCAATGATTGATCCAAGCACGCCTTACGAATTACTCGATCAACAACTCTCCTTCGAGCTTCATCGTCGGCTAATATGCTTGCTTGCAACTGTCAAATTATATAATTAACTGAAGCAGAGTCATAGAATTGCAAATGATTTATATTGAAATACTGTAGATGATGAAAACTGTCATTTTCTTTCAATATGATGCTTTAGTTTAATACTCCATGAGCATGTGAATACTGCTTTAGTCTGCACACTGCTTTTCCTAATCTGTGTGCGGAAAATGAGACTATAGTACTAGTTTCTGATTCTATTATAACTAGTCAAAAAAATAGAGCATTGGGTCTTCGATCCTTTGCTTTTTTCTAAAGATAAGAATAATATCTGGACATTGGAACAGATTAACTAACTGTTCACATGGACTCTAATTTTCTACTGAATGTCTGAATCAGTAATGAGGGAGTTACACTGCGATTTAAGCATCAGATATATCCTACTCGGATCATGTGAAAATTCTCTACTAATGATTATTGACTTTGAGAGATATAAGAAAGGAGTTATTCAAATTATGGACCGCATCTCTTGATGTGATTGTAATATTGTGGTTGCAGTGACCACTGCAACTACATCACGCCATAATTGTGGTGTGATATCGAATTATAATGATGTGGCCATATCGAGTCACAACGCAATCACATCGATTAAAAAAAAAAGTTAATCACAAAAGTAATTCAGACACAACAGCAGCAATTCACAACGCAACAACCGCAATGACCATAATCACAGAACACAACTATAATTTAAAAAAGATAAAAATCATTGAGAAAAGAGAAAGACATATGGAAAATGAAGCAGAGTGCGTGTTATTACCAGATCCTTAAAGGCACCAGCATCATTCCTTGACTTTATTGTCCTTCCTAGAATGAGTTCCAGAAGTATTACTCCAAAGTCGTGAATATCAGACTTATCTTCATGTTTTACACTACAAAACAGCATAACACATTTCAAAGATGTTGAGGAGAGGGAGTAGGGGCAGAATAGCCAACACTAGGCTAGAGGAATATGTGGTGGGGTAATAAATAGGGGAATGTAGGGTGAGGAAAGATATGGAATGTAATGATTATTCTCTTCTCTTTCTTGTAACTGTTTCCCCCCTCCTCTTTCTCATTACTGTTCTTTCACTTAATTCCTGCATATTTCCTTACAACTATCCTCAAGCTTACTATACTTGAATACAAATATTTCTCTGATTTCAGTTTTATCTACTGCTCTTATTGAGCTGTAACACAATAGTATTAAATTGGTGCTTTCATTATTGCCATGGCGGACAACACACGTATGAAAGAGCTACAGGCGGAGGTTAAATGCATTTCTGAATCAACGGAGTTACACTGTGCTGATTTATATAATAAGTTTCAACGTTTGGAAGTGGACAATTCCCATCGTTTTGAGAAGATTGAGCACGTGGCGATGACCACAGACTCCAAGCTGTCAACAATTAATGATGTGTTAGCTATCCTGTTGCAGAAAAACGCCGGATCGCCGTCCTCTGTCCATGGCCACAGGAACTCACACTCTGAGGGAAGCAGATCCTCATTTCATATCAGGTCAGTCAAACTGGATTTTCCGCCCTATGATGGGCAAAATATTGCCAATTGGATTTTCAAAACAGAATTTTTTTGAGTATTATAATACACCAGATGCGGAACGATTACTGGTCACTTTGATTCATTTGGATCAAATAGTGGTACCTTAATTTCAAATGATGCAACAGGTGAATCCTTTTCAGTCCTAGAACTAATTTACTCGTGCTTTTGAGTTGGATTTTGGTCCTTCTCCTTTTGAGTGTCCTCATGCTTCTTTGTTTAAATTGGTTCAATTGGGTACTGTAGCTGAGTATTACTTGGAGTTCACGTCTCTCGCTAATAGATCGGATGGTTTAAGTCCAGAGGCATTATTGGACTGCTTCATGGGTGGGCTCCATGAAGACATTCACAGGGATGTTAAATCTCTATCTCCTCATAGTCTCTTGAAGGCAGTTTCCTTAGGTAAGTTGTTTGAAGAAAAATACCCCAACATCCATAAGCCAAAACAACTCTTATCCCAACCAAGGATCCCACCCAACCCAGGCTACACTAACCTTTACTCGAAATTTTCAAATTCCCAACCAACACAACCAGACACTAAACCACTGTTCACATACAAACCTCACATGCCAGCCCTGTTGCCTACCCCAAACATTAAACCACCCTACCAGAACCAACGTAGCCCAGCTGTCAAAAAAATGTTTGCTGCCAAAATGCAAATCCGAAGGGATAAAGGTTTATGCTACTTTTGTGATGAGAAATTCTCATACTCACACAAATTCCCAAACAGACAACACATGATGATGCTACAACTCACGAAAGAAGAGGCAGAAAACACAGTGGATGTGGAGTTCCCTGAGCAAACCATACCTGCTGTCACTATGGGGGAACACCATCTGTCTTTGAATGCCATGAAAGGTGGTATTGGCATGGGCACCATCAGATTCTCTGGCCGGATTGGCCAGCTTCCAGTTCAAATTTTATTGGATTGTGGCAGCTCTGAGAGTTTTTTACAGCCCTGCATAGCCCAATTCCTCAAAGTGCCTGTGGAACCAGTGCCTAATTTTAGTGTTTTAATTGGGAATGACCAAACTATGCAAACCGAAGGATGGATTGAGCAATTGACAGTTAATGTGCAATAGTGGATGCTGATTTGATTTTAGGATCAACATGGTTAGCCACCTTGGGACCACATGCCGCTGATTATGATGCTTCAGTTATTAAATTTTTTCAGACTGACCACTTTATTACATTGCAGGGTGATCAACGGGTCCAACCAACACAGGCTCAATTCCACCAATTAAGGAGAATGCAGTCCATGGACTCCCTTTGCGAATGCTTTGCTGTACAGATGCTTCCATTAAAAGTCACTTCTGATGATACTGAGACTGTTGCAGCTGACACACACCCTGACTTAGCAGCTCTACTACACAAGTTTGGCAGCTTGTTCTAAACTCCTATTGGCCTGCCACCAATTCGTGACCAGAACCATGCCATTGTTCTGCAAGAGGGCTCTAGACCAGTGAAGGTGCGACCCTATAGATACCCGCATAGTCAGAAGAAGCAAATCGAATTAATGGTGCAAGATATGTTGGCTCAATGTATCATTCATCATAGTACTAGCCCATTCTCTTCTCCTATTGTGTTAGTCAAAAAAAGGATGGGAAATGGAGGTTTTGTATGGATTATAGAGCATTAAATGCCATTACAATTAAAGATAGCTTCCCCATGCCAACAATGGATGAGTTACTTGATGAGTTGTGTGGTGCCAAGTACTTCTCGAAGCTAGATTTACGATCGGGTTATCATCAAATTCTCCTACAACTAGACGGCCGAAATAAAATGGCATTCAGGATACATCATGGGCATTATGAATGGCTTGTCATGCCATTTGGCTTGACTAATGCACCTGCAACGTTTCAGAGCCTTATGAATAAAGTTTTCCAACAGGAATTGCGTAAATGTGTACTGATTTTCTTGGATGACATTTTAGTCTATAGTGCTTCGTGGTCCTCACACTTAGAGCATTTGGTAGCAATCTTACACATTCTGCAGCAACATCACTTATTTGCAAGACTATCAAAATGCTCTTTTGGCAAGTTGGAGGTGGGTTATCTGGGTCACAAAGTGTCAGGTGCAGGGGTTGCTATGGATGAAGCTAAGGTTCAAGCTGTTTTGGAATGGCCTCGACCTACTACAGTGAAACAATTTCGAGGGTTCCTCGGCCTCACCGGGTATTATAGACGATTTATTAAATCGTATGCTTCCATTGCGGGTCTGTTGACAGATCTGTTAAAGAAAGAGGGCTTCACATGGAGTGATAACACTGAAGTGGCGTTCCTCAAGTTAAAAGATGCAATCACATCAGCACCGGTGTTAGCATTGCCTAATTTTACTCAACCGTTTACATTGGAAACTGATGCTTCGGGCATAGGAATTGGAGCGTGTTGAGTCAGAATGGCCATCCTATTGCTTCTTTTTCAAAGAAATTGGTGCATAGAATGCAGCAACAGTCTTCTTATACTAGAGAACTGTTTGCCATCACGGAAGCATTGGCCAAGTTTAGATACTATCTGTTGGGACACAAATTCATCATTAAGACAGATCAAAAGAGTTTGAAGAGCTTAATGGATCAATCCTTGCATACGCCTGAACAACAAGCATGATTACACAAGTTCTTGGGGTATGACTTCACCATTGAATTTCATCCAGGAAAGGACAATTTAGTTGCAGATGCCTTATCCTGAGGGTTCTTCATGGCGTGGTCTGAGCCACAATCCCAGCTTGTACAGCAGTTGCGGCAAGCAGTAAAGGCTGATAGCACACTGCAAGACATTATGTAGCACTGCCTCCAGCATTCCCCCATATATAAGGACTATCGCAGTCAAGAAGGATTATTGTTTTGGAAACATCGGTTGGTGCTTCCACAACACAACCCCTTAATTCAAGAAGTCTTACAAGAATACCATAGTTCACCAATTGGAGGCCATGTTGGCACGACTCGCACTTTAGCCCGGATTACTGCACAATTCTATTGGCCAAACTTGAAACAGGATGTCACATCCTTTGTCCACAATTGTGCTGTTTGCCAACAAGCGAAATCGCCCAATTCGTTACCAGCAGGACTGTTACAACCATTGCCCATTGCAACTCTAGTTTGGGAAGATGTGGCGATAGACTTTATTACAGGCTTTCCTTCATCATTCGGCTACACTGTTATTATGGTGGTCATTGATCGCCTATCAAAATATGCACATTTTGTTCCAATGAAATCTGACTATACTAGTAAAAGCGTGGCCGAGGCTTTCATGTCCAACATAGTCAAGCTAAATGGGATTCCCAGATCCATCGTGTCGGATAGAGATAAGGTCTTTACTAGTTCTTTTTGGCAACATCTGTTTAAATTACAGGGCACTACCTTGGCTATGAGTTCGGCATACCATCCACAGTCAGATGGCCAATATGAAATTCTTAACAAATGCCTGGAAATGTACTTACGTTGTTTTACTTGTGACAATCCTAAATCTTGGTCCAAAGTGTTTACTTGGGCTGAATTTTAGTATAATTCTGCATTCTATACCAGTTTAGGGATGACCCCTTTCAAAGCTGTCTCTGGGCGAGATGCTCCATCTTTAATCAGGCCTCCCTATAGCAGTACAGATTCTGTCAAGGTAGTAACCCAATTGAATTCTAGAGATGCGTTATTACAACAACTCAAAGGAAACTTGCATAAGGCTCAACAACGGATGAAAATGCAGGCTGATAAACATAGGCGTGATTTCCAATTTGCAGTGGGTGATCTGGTTTTGGTCAAATTTCAACCGTATCAGCAACATTCAGTGGCATTAAAAAAAATCACAAGCTGTCGATGCGCTACTTTGGCTCATTTGAAGTTTTAGAGAGGATCGGCTCAGTCACCTACAAGCTGCAATTGCCAGCAACTACCAAGATTCATGCAGTTTTTCACGTGTCTCAACTGAAACCATTTCAAGGGCAATACACAAAACCCTATATGCTCTTACCGTTACTCACAACAGAGTTGGGGCCTATTATTTCACCTTACACAGTTTTGAAAACAAGGACAATACTGCGAGGGGCCACCCACGTGCAACAGGTTTTGATTATGTGGGATGATTTGGATAAGTCAATGGCCACTTGGGAAGATGTAGCTAATGTCAAGACTAACTATCCTCACTTTAATCTTGAGGACAAGATTCATTCTAAAGGAGAAGGCAATGTAACAGAGCTGACACGTATCAGTGCTAAGTCAACAGAGTTAGTTACACAAAATGAGGAAAAGATGTTGAGGAGAGGGAGTAGGGGCAGAATAGCCAACACTAGGCTAGAGGAAAATGTGGTGGGGTAATAAATAGGGGAATGTAGGGTGAGGAAAGATATGGAATGTAATGATTATTCTCTTCTCTCTCTTGTAACTGTTTCCCCCCTCCTCTTTCTCATTGTTGTTCTTTCACTTAATTCCTACATATTTCCTTACAATTGTCCTCAAGCTTACTATACTTGAATACAAATATTTCTCCGATTTCAGTTTTATCTACTATTCTTATTGAACTGTAACACAATAGTATTACAATTTCATGTCTATATAATCTTAAGCATTCAAATAAGATACAAAGTCAAAGGTTCATTAATCTTATTTGTTGCAGCCTTACCCCTGGAAGTAGAGAGATTTGAATATGTATTTATCATAAGAATTTTGTACCCAAGACATTTCTATTCATATCATATTACATGTAAAATTAAAGCATGATTAAATTTCTATCATGCACCTTTTATTAATGTTAGAATTTTTGGATCCACCTGAAGAGCTTCCATGCCAAACCTGCAAGGATGAGCTTAGGTTAACCAACATCTACTGAAGACACTCAATGAGGGAAAATAAACGGACAAACTTAGTTTTTCCATATAAAAATTCATGATTATTTTCTTCGTACCTTTCCCATGTTAGATAACGAAGGAAGGTTATAACTGCTGATTTTTGCAGTAAGATTCTGATCCAATAAGACATCTTCTATCTTGAGATTGATGGAGAATACACCAGGGACAATCCCTGTATGCAAAAATTGTATTCCCTTTGCTACTCCAATTGCAACTCCTATGCGTTGGTTCCAACTCAGTAATTTTCTGGCATGCCCATCTGCCAAATTACATTTATATGTGAGACATCAATAGTCATATGAAATACAATTCTCTCAATTTGGTTGAGAACTGCAAATTTGTTCTTCCGTATCAATTAATGGTTCTGTCATGAATTGATTCCTTATAATGAACAAACCAGATTTACACATACAGTTCAAGTTAGAAGAAAGGACAAAGAAAATAAGAACTGTGATGTGTGCTCACCTACATGAATGAGTTTCAACAAACAAGAAATAATTTTATAACGATTTATCCTATGGTGAAGCAGAAGTTGAATCAAACCTACAAGAATCAACACTAGAAACGATTGTGCAGGGAGCTATAAAAACCCTACTGAGTATATACTTATCATACAGATATTTAACAAGGTAACGTACATATATTATATATCCGTACTCGTACTGAAGAGAACCGTTTATCAGTTTCCTGTGAGTCATACCATAATTATAAAGGCAGAAAATGACTAGTAAAAGTGGAGGATATCAGAAATGGCATTATTCTCTGAATCTTCCATTACAACTTTATGATACTGAAATGACTGGCTTAACAGAATAATACCATTTTAAACCTTACTACTTACTACCTAATAGTACTTTAAATTGCGGTTTTGGTTGTGATTGTGGTAAAGGTTGAAGTTACTGTGACTGCGATCATTGTGGTGTTTCTACGTGGATTGTGACCATTGTGGTGTGAATTATTTTGTGATTAAAAAATATTTTTGAATTTGATGCAGTCCACAGAAGGTTTGATGTAGTTGCATTGCGGCCCGATGCGGCCACATCATTGCGATTTAGAGTCATACCACAACTGCGATGTGATGCGGTTGCAGCAGTCATTGTAACCGCAATATTGCAGCCGCATAAGGTGACGTGGACCGTAATTTAAATCACTACTACCTAAGAAAGTAAATGGTGTTTTTATTAATTACCAGAGATCCAGCTCTTGAGTGTGCCATTTGGTATGTATTCGAAGATAAGAAATATTCTGGTGACACTTGAATCATCTAAAGAACATTCAAAACAGTGTCCAAGAGCGCTGATCAAATGCCTATGGCGAAGTTTTGATATCAGCTCTATGTTGTGCATATGGTTTTGAGTGCTATAGCTCTTTTTCATTTCTACACATCTAATAGCAACAAGCAAACCATTCTTTAGCTGACCTCTATACATCTGAAACATTATAAGAACACATTATTTAACAATCAAATAGTAATACACACGATTATGCAATTGTTAAAGTTGCAATTTGTAGTAACAACTTAATGTTAAATGGTGAAGTAGTTAAAGTTAAACCATGATTGCATGATTATAGTTTCCTGATGCAGACTATAATGCCTTTGGTTACTAAAGGAAATAAAACCCTTTGATTTTGAATGAACTTAATTCATGTATACACAATCTAGGAAGCAGTCATATGGTGCCATGAGTCATGAGTCTCATGACCATGTAGTAGCCAAAGCATATGTCATGGCAAAATTGACCTGTAACATTTTAAGCTTAAAGACTGAGTAATTCCTTAGTATGGTATAACTAACACCCTCCGTTGTGGCATTCTAGTTGTCTCCTATTTTTTTTTTGGTATAATCAAAGGTATCCCTTCACCCTACTGGTAAGGAACTAATCCTTTTCGAGGTGCGTGACCCCTCCCTCCCAGCAAGTACGCTCTCGGGAATTGAGCCCTTGACACTTTGGTCTACTTGGGGATCCAGTGGGACCTTATACTACTAGACCAACGCCTTGTTGGTTGTTGTCTCTTATTTTGAATTACATGGTATTAGACAGAAAGGCTTAGCTGCCTGAATTTTGATAGGGTTGGCATAGGGTAGTAGAAAAGAGGTTTGTTGTTAGAAGTTGTTTGAATTAAATAAAGAGGGAATTCCTAGAATATCCTTATTAGTTAGTTAGACTAGTGTATTAGTTGTATAAATAGAGAAGGGGAAGCTTGTAAGAGGTTAGTTTTTGAAAATTTTGTAAATGTGGAATAACTGAATTGGAGCAATTCGGTTGGAAGGGAAACTGCTGGCAGTTTCCATTTCATTCTTGTACTCTTGTATCTCTTTCTTTCAATACAGTTTCATAGATTCAAGATCAAATTGATCTTGGATACATTCTTTCTTCCATCTTTCTACTCTTTCTTTTCGTGATTAATACCAATTCTAACACTAGTATCAGAGCACCGACCTGGTGCCTGAAAAACTTCTGCTGCGACACGTATGGTGGTAACAAAGGGATAGTTAGAAGCAACAACGATTGGACCCCAAAAAAAAAAGAAGAAGAGAGATGCAAATACGTAGAGAGTGTAATGAAGCAAGAACCAAGAAGACGGAAGATTTTCCTGTTTTCACGGGAGACGATGCTTACGGCTGGACTCGCCAATTGGAAAGGTATTTCGTGTGGAAGGGGGTTACCGATGCTGAAAGGATGCAGACGACACTGTTGGCCTTGGAAGGGAATGCTTTAAAATGGTTCCAATGTTGGGAAAGATGTAGTCCTAGGCCTTCTTGGGAAGGGTTCAAGGTAGCGGTAATCCAGAGATTTCAACCTTCGATGATGCAGAATCCTTTCGAGATACTGCTGTCTTTGAAACAAAGGGGAACCGTAAAGGAGTTTGTGGAAGAATTCGAGAAGTACGGTGGGACCTTGAGGATTCTAGATCAAGAACTTGTGAAAGGAGTATTCTTGAATGGGCTCAAGAAGGAACTATAAGCAAAGGTAAAAATGTATGATTTACATTCCTTATCTGAAATTATGCAAAAGTCTTGTTGATAGAACAAAAAAATCAAATAGAGAATAAGAGTTTGGAAGAAGCTGCGAATCAGAGCATCCCTTTGAAATTATCATCTACAAATTCATGCTCAAGTGTTAACTTTACTTCTGTTCATGCAAAGGAGGAGGAAAGTCTTTCAGTTGTTGTTACTTGTGTACAATCTGTCAGTTCATCAATAATGGGGGATAATTCTGGATATCATCACAGAAATATAGAGGAAGATGATTCGGTAGACGCAAAAGTTTCTGGTGGTGATCACAAAAGTGGCGGTCACAGCTCATTTTTGGAGAAAGAGGACTCTGCAAAAGAGCGTTCAAATGTGAGTGCTGATGGTAGCAAGTCCCAAGAAGACAATACTTCAGATTCTAATTTTCTCAACGAGAGAATAGAGAAACCTATGAAGCTCTCAATTTAGTGCCACTAAATGGACGGCCAGTAAATGTAGGAGACAGAATGACAGACCAAGTGATAAAAACCGTGGAAAATCAAAACCAACAGGATAAACACCTGCAGAGGTAATAAACAAGTCAGATTTCAGCCTCGTAGTGGGAAGTTTCTTGCTACTGCTACAGGAAATGGTATCAACATAGTTGAAATTGAGGTTGATAGCATTCTACGCAATCTAAAGGGACACGTTAAAGAACATTCTTTCCATCTGTTGGGATAGAAGTGGAAAATACATTGGCTCTGCTAGTGAAGATAGTGCACGTATCATTAGATGGAGAATGTATCCAAGAGAACTTTCCCAATTTTCCCCTTGAGGACAAGGTGGTTCTTTTAGAAGGGGGTATTGATAGGGTTGACATAGGGTAGTAGAAAAGAGGTTTGTTGTTAGAAGTTGTTTGAATTAAATAAAGAGGGAATTCCTAGAATACCCTTATTAGTTAGTTAGACTAGGGTATTATTTGTATAAATAGAGAAGGGGAAGCTTGTAAGAGGTTGGGAGGGAAACTGCTGGCAGTTTCCATTTCATTCTTGTACTCTTGTATCTCTTTCTTTCAATACAATTTCATAGATTCAAGATCAAATTGATCTTGGATACATTCTTTCTTCAATCTTTCTACTCTTTCTTTTCGTGATTAATACCAGTTCTAACAAATTTCTCTTTCATACTTTATTTCATAGTTCTTTCAGATATGCTTCATTTATCAAATCCATGAGTGCAGGAACACAGTCACTGAGCTCATGATTTGAAGAAAATATTCTGCTATTATGAGTTAATTTGAGGTAATATGGTATACCTGGCCATAAGAATCTTCACACATGAAAGAAGCAATGTCAAAGTTGTTTGTAGCTGCATTAATCTCTTCCAATGAGAAACTTCTGTAAGTTGGCAATCCAACTTCTCCCAGCTTCTTTGTTTGAGATATGTACCCTTTAAGTTCATGAAGAAGAAACTTTTGTTATCTATCTTTAATGTGAAAGGGTTGGGCGAAATGTGTTATATTAATGAATTATGATTCTTCAATATTATATTTTCATTGATGAATGAAGGTTCTTATAACTTATTTACATTCTAATAAACAATTATGAACTTCTTGTGCCTGTAGTTTTCATGTGAAATGCATTTTCTATTCAGCTAAATCTATAGATGTATGAGTTTTCTATATCCAACTAATGAACACATTTCAGCCATAAAGAAATAAGTATATTTCTTAGGCCTAGTAAAAAAAAAAGTATATTTCTTAGGTTAAAATTAGTTTCTCCTTACAATCTTTATTTTTTAAAATATGCATATTGCTGATATGTAAAACCAGCTTTGTTTCTCATTACAATCTTTATTATTCCATGAAGTCAAGAACTGGCTAGACTAAGTAATCTAAATAAATTACCAAATTTTCTCCAAATATTTTCTTCTTTTAGTAACAATGTAAAGTAACTTGGGTATTTAATTTTTCTTTGGCTACACATTCACAATAGTCCTATTCTGAACGGTGATATTTATGGTAATTACTAGACAATAGACTTGTATATGTCTCAGAGTTTTCTATATACTCTGCATGTGGATGGAGAAATACATAAAACTATGTTAGATCTTGCATCAGAAAGAGATTGAGAAAGAGAGTTACTTGCATCAGAAAGCAACTTAGAGGTGTATCCAGAAGCTGCATTCTCTGATATTAGTCTTGTTGGATGATTCTTCATTTTGCTTTTGGCATTTTTTCTTCTAATAATAAACAAAATCAGCAAAACAAGTGCAACTCCTCCAAGAGCTCCACCTACTATGCCAATTGAAAGAACTACCTTAGAAACTTGTGTATGTTTCTTTCTGTCAGGCAATATCCCCACGGCAAAGGCTCCGGTGCGGCAAAAGGGCTGTGGCTGCTGATTTTGATTTGGTTTCTCTAGACAATTTCTAGCATACAAGACACTCCTTTCACTATTACCGGAATTTGACACCAAGCATCTAGGTAAGCTCCCAGTCAAAAGATTCGAGGATATATCCACTACATCAATATCAGAATTGCAAGACATGTTCTCGAAAAGCATCCCGGTTAATTTGTTCCTGGAAATGTTCAGATAGGTAATAGAAGGAAGTGATAACAATGCTGGCTGGAATGGTCCTACAAAAGTATTTGATGAGATATCTAATTTCTCTAGCTGATAATATGAGCTCAATTCAGCAGGGATACCAGACCTGAACCTATTGTTTCTTAGTACTAGAGCAACCAACTTGTTACCGAGTCTCGGAAATTGAGGTCCGAAAGCATTATCATCCAGTTCAAGCACTTGAAGATTTTTCAAACTGCTCAAATCAGGTACAGCCCCATTAAAGTGATTATTTGAAAGTGAAAGAACTCTCAAACTCACCAAGCTACCGACCGAATTCGGGAGGAATCCATTGAACATATTATTCTTCAAACTCAACCAAGTTAAGGCTGGAAACGAAACAAACCAATTCAGAAGCTGGCCAGCAAACATGTTGTTATCAAGAATAAGTGTTTGGAGATTTGAAAGTGATGAAATCTCTTGAGGAATGGAACCATATATAAAATTTGAACTCACATTAACTATTTCCAATGATGAAAGATTAGCTATGTTACCAGGCAATGGACCACATATACCAAGAGAAACCAGTGTGAGGACTTTCAAACTTGGAAACCTTACAAGTATTGTGACAAAGGAATTTATTGAGAAATTTTTAAGGGGTGTTCTTCTTTCACCAATTATGTTAAGTTGGGTTATGTTCCCTTCATAACATACAACAGTGAGAGAAGAGTTTGAATCTGTGCTGCAAAAGTCTGTGTTCTTATTCCAGCTGCTTAATGCAGCAGGAAAGTTCAGTAGCCTTTGAATTCTTAGAAGATTCTGAGATTTTGAGGATTGAAGTTCTTCTGAATAATGGAAAGATAGTATAATAGTAACCAGCAATAGAAGCAGTGAAGAATGGCCTCTATTTGTCATTGTTAGAGAATTTTGGTTATATTGTGAAAACTTTCCTAAGATTAAGACTTTCTCTAAACTGAAAGCTGTGAGCATAGATAGAAGTCCTGTAATTACAAGAAATAATGTTAGTTTAAAGGAGAAAAAAGTGTAAAGGATATAGTGAATTGAACTAATTAAGCATTACAATCTAAAGATTCAAATTGCGGACCGCATCACGTGATGCAACCCCGCAATATTGCGGTTGTGGTGTCTGCCACAACTGCATCACACCGTAATTGTGGCGTAACACTGAATCATAATGATTGTACTACATCGGACCGCAACGCAACCGCATTGGGCCGCATCAGACCACATCGAATTCAATAATATTTTTTACTCACAAAATAATTTACACCGCAACAGCCACAATCCGAATCACAAAGGCCGCAATGACCCATAATTACAGTAACCGTAACCTCAATTTAAAACACTAGTGAAAGGAACTCAAAATTTGGAATTAAGCCTCAAACAAATTCATTATTTCAAAGAAAATCAATAAAAAAAAAGTATAATCACTTGGGAAAAGTTTAGCTATAACAAAACCATGAAGAGCATCCCCTACAAGTTGAATAAACCAGCCAATGAGTACCATGAGTATAGCAGTGTTTATGATTTTCAACTAAAACCAAGCAAATCTGATTATTTTAGTTGCAGATATTCATGAGTTGCTCCCAAAATCACCAAGAATCCACATAGAACTAACCCAGCCCAGATTTTAAAACTAAATTTTTTGATCAGATCAAGTTCTTTCTCCAAATAAAAATCTGAAAAAACCATAGCTTAAAACATAATTTTTTTAATAAAAAATAAGTGGAAGAAAACAAAAGTTATACCTTCAGAACTTGCATAAGGCACCCAAATGAACAAAAATCAAATTTTTTTCCTACCATACATTCAGAAAGTTGCAAATAGGAAGTCTCCAAATCCTAGTGTAAGCATAGAAACCATTTCCTCAAGTACTAGCTTTTTTTCTCTCCAATGCCATACCAAGACAAGTTGGTATACAAGCCAAAACCCACACAGTGCTATCTCACAAAGTCACATTTCATCATTTTCAGTCAAATGAATTCACACATTTTTCCACCATTTGTTTTTTTTTCCCCCTTCTATTTTTGCTTTTTCAAGAAGGTTTAGACTCTAAAGGGAAGCCATGGCTCCAGAAGGAAAAGCAAAAGTTGAAAGATTCTTGCAGAGAAGGTAACCCTTTATTCTTTCATATTATGATAGTATGAAATGAAATGATTCTTTAACTTAAGAATGTGGAGTCCAGAAGATTTGGTTGAAGGAACAAGTGTGTAGGATTGTACTTTTTTCTTATAAATGTGAGTATAAATTTGCCAAAGGTGACTTTGGCTTTGGCTGAGAGTTCACTTACGTAAGCTTTAACTTTTTGTATTGGTAAGCTTTCCTTTTTCTCACGGGAACATACATTATATTCTTAACCTATAAACTTATAAATTAATATGTTGTTTTTTGTGTATCATAAAATTATTCATTTGGTCCCTTAAAATTTTCATTTGTCCTACTTTATTCCCTTAAAAATTCAAAATTCAAAATTATTCTAAAGTGTGTTAAATGTAGATTAAATTTGTTTTTTTAGCATATTTTATGACATTTAATATAAGCTTTTTGATTGATATTCATTATAAATTATATTAATTTGTAGTTTTATTTTTCCGAGATCTAATTGACACAGAAATATTTAAAGACCAAAGTGGATATTCACTTTTGATCTAATAATTTATGTGAATCACTGTAATATACTTCTACACATATATTGTTAAAACAACATACTACATGGTATAAAACATAATATTATTCTGAAATTTATAAAACGTAATAAAGGTAAAATTATTATTCTGAAGTTATAAATAAAGAACATATTTCTTACTTGTGAAAATCATATTGTTATAAGAAATCATTATTTATTTCTCACATCTCATTTAATCTTTAATTATCAATATTAAGATGCATTTCTTCTTCTTTCTCTTTACAACACACATGTTTTAACGTGTGTTTATTTGTCTTGCTTTTTTATTGTATTTTTTTAATATGTTTATAAAGAATATGAAAAATAATCAAAGAGGTTGAAGTATATATGGAATATAATCTTAAGAACGTAATAATTCAGTGCTTTTTGGCTCCTTTCTCTATCTAACATACCAACTACCAAGTTGGCAACTGTACGTAATTGCTATCTATTTTTGTGTCATTATCAATGGTTAGATCAATGAACCATTAATGAAGAAGAGTTCTTTTAATTATTGCATTGTTAGTGCAGCTGTGGTCGGTCTCATATGGAAAGTTGAGAAATCCACATCTGAAAACAAAGTAAGTTCTTAAAGTTAAAGGAAAGAAATTAAAAGGATCTTATATTGAATGCTTTAAATAAATGCAAGCTAAAATATGTGGTGGTTTGATCAAGTTATTGCTACCAAGTATCCGGTGATTTAGAATTACCAAAAAATAATACTCTACAGCTTACTTTTACCATTAGCTTTGATAGCTTATCTTTTTGGTTTTATAAGCTCCCCTAGTCTTTCTACAATAGAATATATGCCCGTTGGAATATTATGAAGATTTTAGATTTACCTTAACCTTACAGAATACTTAGGATGTGTTAGAATTTGTTAAAAGAATGGTGTTTTGAAGTGAAATGAAAAACTGATTTGTCCCACTTTGTTTGGAGGAGGAAAGTTGAAAGACTTTATAAACTTTAAGTTGAGGTCCAACATTCTTTATAATAAAATATTTTTTTTTTTGGGTCTTTTGGACTTGGACCGTGTCTTAACCAAGTCAACACACACATGCAACAAGGAAAGAGCCGTTAGAAAGTCGTTTGAGGAGATCTCGGCCATTATGATAGAGTTTTTGTTAATAGAGTCGTTGGTGAAAGAGTCGTTGGAAGCCTTTGGCTATAAATACATGCCTCATTCCCTCATTATAATTTGCACCAAGTTGAAGACGTTTACCTTTCAACTTCTCTCTCGCCCCTTATATTCCAGTGACACATTTTCGACAACCTTCTCCATCTTTCTTTCCGTGACACTTGAGAATCGGCACATGCAGCCAAAGTGGGAATTTCGACAACTGACACTAGTAGTCAGTTTTGTGGAAAAAGAATTGGCAAGAGTAGCCATACTGTGGAATTCAAGAATTGGCATTGATAGCCATATTGTGAGTGTATTCGAGAGCGATTCTTACAGTGCAGTAAGAAATGGTATAATAGAGAATTGGGATGTTTTATCCTAGGGATGGCGTGGTTGATAGTCTGCTAGCACAATTTTAGCAGTACCACAAAACGACTTAAAGAAAGCAACTTGGTCGTGACTTAGCTAGTAACGATCATTTCGTATCATTCAGAATTGTTGTGAGCTATGGTAACAACAATTTTAAGACGTTTATACTGCAATGGCAATCGTAGATAATATTACTGGACCGAACAACTATAACTTGAACAAGCCATTTTGATTTGATGAGACAAATTTCAAACGTTGCCAACATAAGATGGTATTTTTCCTCACTATGAGAAAGGTTGCCCATCTTCTGAAAACCGACATCCCAGTAGTGTCGGATGAGGCTGAAAAAGAGGAAAAGGATAAACTGGCTATTGAAATAACTCTATGAAATGAAAGTGATTACTTATGTAAGAACATCATTTTGAATGGATTGTCTGATGATCTCTATGTTTACTACAGCCCATACAAGTCTGCCAAATTAATTTGGTATGCACTTGAAAAGAAATATGATATCGAGGAAGCTTGCACTAAAAAATATGTTATTAGCCGCTACCTCAAGTATCAGATGACTGATGATAAATTGGTAGAGTCTCAGTCCCACGAGATACATAAAATTGCTCATGAGGTCATTTATGTCTGTCATAATTGACAAACTACCTCCTAGCTGGAAGGACTTCAAAAACCTTGTGAGGCATAAGACGAAAGAAATCTCTTTGGAATCTCTAATCACTTGTCTTCGTATTGAAGAAGAGGCTTGTAAGTAAGATTAGAGAGAAGAGGTGTTGATTGTCTCCAACAGTAGCACTAAGAAGAAATTCTCAGGTGCGGTTCTGAAGCCTTCTAGCACTAACTTCAAGAATCAGAGCCGCAATAGGAATAAGGCTAATAACACCAGTCGCAACAAGTGTAGGAAGCCACCTACTAAGAATGACTTTGGCAACTTGTTCATTTGCTTCAAGTGTAGGAAGCCAGGTCATATGGCACGAAAGAGCAGAAATAAACTTATGGATCGTTCTCCACAGGACAACATGGTTGATGAGACATTTGTGGCAGTGTTATCTGAGGTCACTATGGTTGGAGGAACTTATGGATGATGGGTACATACTGGCGCATCCCGCCATGTCTGCTATGACCGTACTATGTTCAAAACATACATGAATGCTGATGAAAAGAATGTCTTGCTGGGTGACTCTCGGTATGCCACTGATTACACTAGACCCGACATTGTGTATGTTGTGGATTATTATGCAGGTTTACTGGTAGACCAAGTATGGAGCATTGACATGCGATAGAAAGGGTAATGAGATACCTTAAGAAAACAATGAACCTTGGATTACATTACCAAAGGTTTCCAACTGTCCTAGAAGGATTCAGCGATGCTATTTGGAACACTCTTTTAGATGATTCCAAAGCAACCAGTGGTTATATATTTAGCATAGATGGTGGGGTTGTTTCTTGGAAGTCAAAGTAACAGACTATTTTGGCACAATCCACTATGGAAGCTGAGAAGCTTGCTTACAGAGATTCCCCTATGGAAAAAATCGATTCCAGCTATGTTGACGAAAGAACTAGCTAGAGAGAAAGTCCATAATACTTCTCATAGTATGGGACTATTTCCCTTATAAGGATGATCACTCATGATGGTAACCCGACCTAACTGACTAGAGATCCCAAGAAATAGGTTCAATTGGTAATAACAAGTCATGAAGTGATATGAGAATGAACATGCTATAAAATTATGAGAAGTATGATTACTGCAACATATGTAAGGATGAGTTAAACTCTTAATGAGATCTATACTCTAATTGGAGTGGAGTATCTAGGCTACAAGAGTACTCTTGATAGACTCACCTATGTGAATTTGGAAGTGGGGGGCACTTCCTATGAAATTTTGGGGCATAAATTTCTAGAGCATTCACTATACTGGGATAGACGTGCATGACTTTAATGCACGGGCTTTACAAAATACACCTTTGAAAAGGTTGTGTGTGGTTTGATGCTGGAGATAAAGTTCAAGTCTACGAGTCACTCTAGTAAAATCTAGATCTTATTCACTAAGCAAAGGTTCAAGTCGCATGACATCTTTGTTTATGCACAATCTTATTGAGACTACGAAAATTCACGGAAATCATTTTTTAATTTCAAGTTGGGGATTGTTGGAATTTGTTGTAAGAATGATGTTTTGAAGTGAAATGAAAAAATTCACTATTCCTACTTTGCTTGGATGAGATAAGTTGAAAGGTTTTATAAGCCTTAAGTTGCGGCCCAACATTCTTTTTAATAAAATATTTATTTATTTATTTATTTATTTTTTTGGGGCCTTTTGGGCTTGGACCGTGTCTTGACCAAGTCAACACAAACATGCAACAAGGAAAGCGTTGTTAGAGAGCCGTTGGAGGAGATCTCGACCATTTGATAGAGTCGTTGATGAAAGAGCCGTTAGAAATCTGTTCGATGCCTCAAGCTATAAATAGAGGTCTCCTCCCCTCATTATAATTTGTACCAAGTTGAAGGTGTTTACCTTTCAACTTCTCTTTCTCCCCCCTTATATTCTATCGATGCATTTCTGATAACCTTTCCCCTCTTTCTTTCTATGGCACTTGAGAATTGGCACAAGCAGCCAAAGTGGGAATTTTGAGAACCGACATTAGTATTCAGTATTGTGGAAAAGGAATTGGCACTGTTAGTCATACCGTGGGAATTCGAGAATTGGCACTGGTAGCTATATTATGGGTGTATTCGAGAGCGATTCTTACAATGCAGTAAGAAATCATATAATAGAGAACTGAGTTGTTTTATCATGAGGATGACGTGGTTGATAGTTTGCTTGCACAATTTTAGCAGTACCAAAAAACGTCTTAAAGAGAGCGACTTGGTGGTGACTCAATTAGTAACGATTATTTCGTGCCATTTAGAATTGTTGCGAGCTACGGTAACAACAAGAATCCACTTTGCCTAACTATTAGATCAACACCCTTATGGTAACTTTGATACCTTATCTATGAAAAGATAATATTTTTTTATGTTTGAAATAATAAATAATAATTAATGATGTGATATAGAGTTAATATCCATCTATCAAAATATTATAAAATTACTCTACCACCTATGGAGATAAAGTAAATACATTTTTCATTTTTTATTGGTCCATTGGTGAATTAACACACTATTTAAACACAAGTGGTTAAATCTTACTACTTAAGAACTTTCTATAATTTAAACATATCAAAAATAATATATCAATAACCAAAAAAATTACCCCAATCTTTTACAAATGAGCCAAGTAATCCTTTTAATTTTAATTTGGCTTAAGATCCTATCAAAATGTTGGTTGTAAGCCTTGCTGGTCATCCTTCTTTATTCAAGTATGCAGTATGACATCGTTCAATCCATTTAATCAGTCATATCTAGTAGGATTAAAGTTTAATTATAATGTTACTATGTGACTTAATGTTGTGCAAATGGTTCATTTGCCAAAAGGAAACACAACCAAATTGTGATGGGGACCACGATTGTGTAGGTTCCACGACTAGGGTGTGTTGACAACGACATATGTGGATTGACACACATATTCATAGATAGTGAACCATGATAGGCCATGTGAGGAATTATGATTGTGGTTTAGACGATGTTGATAGAAGTATGAATTGATTTATGGACTTTCAAGGTTATGTATTTGATCTGGAAAAAGATGACTATTTATAATGTTCTTTGTATACCTAAGCGTGCTTAAGGTAAGGTGCAATAGTTGTAATCTTAATCTCTAATAACATATTAGTATCCACCCAATGCTCCTGCAAATATATGCATAATTGGTAAACCTCATTAACAAATCATGGTTGTTAACTTGAAAGCCAAATTTGTGGGGGAGAAGTTCGATGGAACTTGTAAATTTGGATTGTGACAAAGGATGGTTTAAGGATGTATTGGCTCAACATGGAATGTTAAAGGCATAGCATGACAATAATCCAACTGTGAAGAAGATCTTGCTCTCAACCTTGACTCGGTTTTGATAAAGACATCAATATCAAAAAAGAAGTAAAAGGATGAAGACCTTGAAGAATTATAAGCTGTAAGAACAAGATTGCAACTAAGAGGGGGGTGAATTAGTTGACTTAACATTATAGTAACTTTTTCTGCAAAATGTAAGAGTTAATGTGCAGCGGATAATATTGCAGAAAATAAACAAGTAAAAAGTAAAGAGGAGGGAAAGGAGAGTACACAAGTATTTTATATTGGTTCACCTTCTTGTCCACCGAAGGCTACGTCCAGTACTCTTGCAGCACAAGAGATTTTCCACTAAATATTAAGAGTTGTAATTATAATATATCACCATGAGATCTCTCTGTACCTTACACACTCACTAATATTTATACC
>NC_032025.1:7925928-7928105 GCF_001865875.1 Lupinus angustifolius | reverse complement strand
TTGGAAAACACTTTTCTAAGTCACTCTATCCCCTTTCTATTCACACCCTGTGAAAGAAAGATTGTTTGCAATGAATGAAGAATTGCAACAATGACTTTGGATTGCCTTTACAAGTATGAAATATTATATCACTTGCAATCCAATCAACTCTCTTTGTATGCTTAGTAATAATGCTCTTTTAAGTTTACAAAACTTTGAAACACTTTACTTCAAGCAACTCAGAAAAATAGCTTTGAAAGTTTGAGTTCAAGTTGCTTAGAAGTGCAGAAAATTATTTCAGAAAAGTGTAGGAAAGTTGTGAGAAAAGTGTGAAAGAGTTGTTCAAAGAGTTGTTTTCATTGTGAATTCTAAAGCCTTTAAATAGGCTTTCAAATCACTCATTGTGCCTTTATGAAAGAGTAGAAATTGTTTGGAATGAAGGCACTTCGTTTGGGATGAAAACTCTTGAGTTTCAAATCTGAAAAATGATGTAACAACACTCAGTAATTGATTACAGCATTGAGTAATCGATTACCCAAGTGTTCTGTCTAACAGTGAATTTAAAATTCACTTACAGTAATGGATTACAACAATTTGAGTAACCTGTTACTCAACTTTAATAACACTGGTAATCTTTTACTCAAATACAGTAATGGATTACTCTGAACAGTTTTAAGTTGGATAACTCTTTTTCTCTCACATGTAACTTGTTACTTGAATTAAGTAACCCGTTACACATCTTTTCAAAAATTGTTTTAAGTATTTTCAAAGTGTTTCATTATTCTTTAAAAATAGTTTTGAGCATTACTACTTTGCAATTTTCTTGAAGCTTTATTCTTCTTTGTCTTCATAAGTATTCTTCTTTTCTTCTTTTTGGTGATGTTGGTGTCTTCATCAAAATCGTGCCAAGGTCAGGAGAAAAGATCTTCTTCACAATCTCCCTCTTTTTGATGATGACAAACCAATATCTTCTTGATAGTGTAGTTTTCTGAATTTACTGAGAGTAGCATACTTTGTGATATATCTTGACTTGTCTTGAGTATGCTCCCTCTATCTTGTATGCTCCTCTTTCATTTGGAGTTAAGTGCCTAGAATAAATTTTGACAGAAAATACACTCTCCCAACTTTTCTCCCCCTTTTGACTTCATCAAAAAGTAGAAAAGCCAAGAGTCCAACACAAAAATATATAGCATATATAACATACATGATATATAGCACAGTATATGAAAATTAATATAGTGCATATCATAATAGCATAATATCATAGCAAAAAATCAAATATTGTTCAAACATAAAAACATAGCATAGCATAGTAGTAGATGTTCAAAGCATACAAATATTACAGACATAAAAACAGATGTTCAGAATTATGCACTGATAGATTTTTGGGTTTTGGAGAATTGGGGTTTTTTTATTCAAGCCACTAATCACGAAAATGTTAGGTTAGAAGTGTTTAGAATGGAAAATGTGATAGGAATGGACACAAGAATCTCTTGAAACAGATTAAAAACAAGGTTTTTAGAAGTTGAGATGCTTTGAGACTAAGAGAACACGAGTTGAGTGAGGAAAATGGGTTTTGAAAAAGTTAAAAATTGCAGAAATTTCATATATAACGGCATAGAGTAATCGATTACCCTATTTGAGTAATCGGTTACTCAAAAAAAAAATTTAAAATTTTCAAACAACAGCTTTGAGTAATCGATTACTCACTTTGTGTAATCGGTTACTGAAACACGCTGTTTCATCCTGTAATCGGTTACTCTCCAGTGTAATCGATTACGTACCCCAGAAAAACATATTTTTAGGCAAAATTAAGCTATGAAAATGATTTTAACCCAAAAAATTTAAGTTTTTGAAAACAAATAAACATATTTAAGATCAAGTAGGCATGAGATAATATTTAATGAAGCAAACATATAATCATATAAGCATGTTAACACAGGTAAGCTTCATCAAGAATGTCTAATTCAAGTCTAATTTTGTAAAAAGGTTCTTTTGCCAAGGGCTTAGTGAAAATGTCTGCAAGTTGGTTATGAGTATCAACAAATTCTACAGATACATCTTTCTTTTGAACATGGTCCCTTAGGAAGTGATGCCTTATATCTATGTGTTTGGTTCTAGAATGCATAATAGGATTCTTTGTAAGGTTTATAGCACTAGTATTATCACATTTCAGCGGAGTGCAGCCTAAGTCTAAG
>NC_032025.1:7924172-7925828 GCF_001865875.1 Lupinus angustifolius | reverse complement strand
ACACATGCTTGTTTCTTGCAAGACCAAGAAACTAAAGCATTGCCTAAAATGTGACAAGTACCACTTGTACTTTTCCTTTCGGATTTACATCCGAAAAAATCTGAATCGGAATATCCAACCAGTTCACAAATACTTCCTTTAGGACACCATAGTCCAACTTCAGTTGTACCTTTTAAATATTTCATAATCCTCTTAACCGCAATTAAATGTGATTCTTTTGGTTTAGACTGATAACGTGCACACAAACATACACTAAACATAATATCAGGTCTACTGGCAGTTAAATATAGAAGAGATCTGATCATACATCGATACTTTGATATTTCAATACTTTTTCCACTATCATCGGTATCGATGTATGTGCTAGATCCCATAGGAGTAACAGGTTACCAAGCAAAATTTACTCAGAGTAACTAATTACTCAATGAGATATAAAATTCTTGTAACTGATTACTCACCTTAGAATCTTCTCCCAAAATGAATGGATAATACTCCAATCAACTTCTACCTTCATGTATGGATATGATGGCTGGTTGAAAGCCTATTTAAAGATATCTAGCATTCATATTCTATATACAACATTTTACATAACAATCAGTCAACACTTATGCAAAGCAAATTCATCAAAACTTTCTAAAATTCTGAAAAAGTTGTTTTTAAGTGTTTCTTCCAAGTTTTATACACTTAAATACTTGAGCATTTATGTTATACTTTGGTGATTGACATAGAAGGATTGTGAGTTTAATTGTTACATATATTTAACAATACTAACCCTAAAATCAAGTTCTTTATTTTATCAATTTTATGTATAATTTCACTATAGGGTGTGGTGAAAGGGAAAGAGTGTTTTAGAAGTGGCATACTTCTAAAAGTAAGATTTTGGTGAGTAAAATCAAAGAAAGATTCGGTCTTTATACATCATAGTTGAAATTTTAGAGCGAAATTTGTAACCATTGATAATTAATCATATTGAAATCCCCTATGTTTGCAAGAGGACTAAACGTATTTTTCGATGGACTAGAACGTGAACAAAGATAAAATCTCGGTGTCTCTCTTTCTCTTTTTACTCTTTAAAATTTATGTACTTGAGTTTTGCCACTACATTTCTACTCTAACTCTTTTAAGTTGCAAAAATCTACTATAAAGTGCAGAAAACCAGAATAACTAATTCACTCCCTCTTAATTTGTGTAACACCGGGAATTTTACGATCTTGAATTATAAGATTTTATTAATATTTTTATTAATTATATTTTCGAAAATGAATTTTTGGGAATTTTCGGTAAAGAATTAGACGAAAATCTAGTTTTGTTTTAGTCTTGTAATTCTATTTCCAATTTGGTGGTAAATTTTCATGATTTTCGGAGACAGTCGGTTTTGGACCACTGTCAATGTCAAATCTCATCTAGTACGGCTCAAAAAGTGGTTTTTGAGTTTCGTAACTCGGAATCGAATTCCGATCGCGCCATTGGTTTCGTAATCACATTTTGAGTCAAGATAGACCCTGAGCTGGTCTATTACTATTTTCTAGAATATTTTCACTCGGAATGCCGAAATTCGAAGTTACAACCGTAAAGTAAAATTGGGCGATCATTTTTGACTACTCGAATATTGGCCGATAATACTCGAGCATGGTTTTAATCGCGCACGTTTCGCCG
>NC_032025.1:7922907-7924072 GCF_001865875.1 Lupinus angustifolius | reverse complement strand
TTACGAAGATTTCGGTGTTCGAACCTTGAAACCAAACCACCCGTAGTTGACAAGTTAAAGCACGCTTCATTAAGGTGAGAGAGAACACATCGTGACATAGTGGTGTCCGAATATGACACCCGGATCTCCTAAACCATCTCAAAGGTTTTTGGAGTTAACTTGGGTTTTTAAGAAACCCAAGATTTTTATGTTTGAATGCTTTTGAATATATATGTTTGTTGATGAAATGTGTTGAATATTGTATATGAATGTTGTTGGGAACTTTTCTGGGTGCAGGTGTGTGAAAAACCATGTTTAAATGTGTTTCGGTTGTCGAAAAGGGCAAAAGTTGGTATTCTGTCCAAGTCCCTGTCGCTTGGGCAAGGGGAAGTTTTGGTTCTGGAACTCCCTCGCCCGGGCGACAAAGCCTAGGATTTCGATGAAATTCGGGAACTCTCTCGCTTGGGCGGAAAAAAAAAACCCAGGATTTTAATGAGTTTCTGGAACTCTCTTGCTTGGGCGAGAGAGGTCTCGCTTGGGCGATAATAACTTCGCCTGGGCGAGGAAAGCTTCAGTTTATTTGAGATTGAAAGACGAATTGTCGCTTGAGCAACTAGTTCCCGCTTAGGCGAGGGACGGTGTGGGAAGATTGGAATAAAATGATGTTGTGAACAATGTGATGAACCCGGGTAGGGTGTGTTGTGATATAATGGTTGTGGAATGAGATCATGGCTTAGATGTGAAGCATGACTCCACAAAGGTATGAAAGCATTGTTGTGTTTATGCCTTGTTGGNTGTTGGGCAAGTATCCGACTTGAGGTCGTGAACTAGGGGGTACCCTAGTAAGGATACATGATATCACTGAACAACGATCAACCGACCGTAAGAGGCTTGGTCATGTGACCGTCCAGGAGTATTCGATGATGGGTTGTTGTGATTGAGATGTTACCTTGAGCACGTATGGTTGACGTACTATCGGGCCCCACGAGAAGCATTCATTGTCGGGAGATGGCTTAAGGGTGGGCCGATCATGTGTTTGATTAATACATTTGCATTTGATTCTGATTAAGAATGCATTGCATTGTGACCATGAAGTAGTGGAGAGGAAATGACGGGATGACTTAGAGCACCGTGATGTAAGCAGGGATGGCACTGATTGGACAGTGATTCGCCAACAGTGTCTTGA
>NC_032025.1:7912524-7922807 GCF_001865875.1 Lupinus angustifolius | reverse complement strand
CTTGATGCTTCCTTCACCTTGCCACCAAGGAGGCTGAGGACTCTAGAGGATGGGCTTCGAGATCCGCCAGTCAGGGGTGATGGCGCTGCTCCCTCCCACGGTCGTAGGACGTGGTCGGATTGTTTGGATGCTCCGTCATCCAGTAGAGCCTAGAGGAGTCGGGTTCTTGGAGGAGGTCCCTGCAAGAAGACTCCGATTTTGAGAATGTCATCCCCTCCGAATTATGCCGCTGGGATATGGCATAACGAAGTGGAGGAAGAGGAGGAGGAGGAGGAGGAAGAGGTCGTCGAGCTCGTAAATATAGAGAGCTCGGTGGAGGTGATCGACCTCGTGTTGGACTCGGAAGAGGAGGAGGACCCGAATGAGGGGTCCAGTATTCCTGGAATCTTCTGAGTCAGCTTGTGGGCCAGTCGATGTCCCCTTTTTGTTTTGATGGGGGTTGTGTTTATGTGGATTTTGTATATGTTTAGTGGTGATGTAGTTTCCGCTTTTGTTGACTTAGTTTGTATGAACTAATTCTGACTTAACCGATTATATGCATTATGTTATTCAGGAAATTGTGAATCAGGTTAAGTTATCATTCGATAACGATAAGTTGATTTTCCACATTCGAGTTACTTAAAGTGATGTCCCGGAAAAGGAATGTTTTAAAAAGGAAACAATTTTATACATCACCATTTCAACAACAAAAAATTACCCATTTTTCCGCAATGTTTTTTAGAAGTATTTTTCGGGGCGTTACAATTTGTCATCTTATCTTACATCAATAAAGGAGGTGATATATCACATCATGACTATAAATTTGAGTCCAAGTCCATAATGGACAGGTTATGTTCGACGTAGAGAATTTATGGTTCGAAGATGCATAAGGATTTTCATTTGAAATATGTGAGCATCTCTAATTAGATAATTATATATTTACACAAGCTTGATGAAGAAGATAATTCAATTATCTTATTGTCTAGTTTCCTTAGTTCCTATAAACACTTGGTGACAACCTTAAGGTAGAAGAAACACTTTATCAAATTAGATGACATCATGGATGCACTTCTTCACACTGTCAAATAAAATAATGCAACATAAAGGTCTCAAGGAGATGAAATGTATGTAAAAAGGGGTTGAAGAAGAGGAATGAAAGGAGACAAAACAAATTCTTCAATATATTATAAAGGCAACATAAAGCTTTATGTGCAAACAAATACAGAATTACAAAAGGGGTCTCTGAATAGGCAGATATCATGCACTAGCACAAATGTTGTGATATGTATAATTGTAGCAGATTGACTTATTTTTGCATGCATTTTTTAACTTAATTAATATATTTTTTTATTTAATTCAGGTTAAGCGCATGTTTTTTGGTATTTTCGGTATAATTGCTAATTAAGGGCCCAAAAGAAAAGAATTAAAGCTTAAAAGATAAATATGAACTCAATCAAAACTTGAAGAGAAGACCAAGAGCTTAGGAAAAAATTCATGGAAAGCATGAAAGACCAAAAAAGTCCAAGAATTGGGTAATGAGTTGTCAAATAATAGCACAATATCTATTTATACATGATCATCTGTGCAAAAGGTTTCTACAAGAGTTGTATGCTACTCAGCAATCCACAGTCTAATTGTGTAAACATCGATTGTGGATCATGACCCCTTCTTATATTATTTTCTTATTATTGGAGGCTTGGACCTAACTTGTACAACAATAAATAGGACCCCTAAGTAGTTTATTTTTTCATGTAGTTTTAGATTTGAAACATATTTAGTTTTAGTATATTTTAAGTATAAGTGATTAATCCTTTTGTTTCTAGGATATGGTTATGTCCCTTATTGATAATTGAATGAGTAATTATTTTTTCATTTATTGAATGTTAAGATTGGTTGGTGGTGTGCTTATTCGTGTAAGTGAGACTTGGTCGCTTACTTGCATATAAAAGAGGTGTTTGACTAAGATCTAATGGATTAAATCAAAACACTAGATTTATAAGAATTTAATTTCTTTGACTAGGTCTTAGTCCTTCGAGGTCAAAGGATTATCATCAAAGTAGGTTCAGTATTCAACTGTCCGAAGTTGGAGTTGATTCAATAAGCACAATATGCAACCATAGTAGTGGAAGCATATCAACATGGTAAATCCTTCATCTTAAATTAAATTTTAATGGCAGATGAATAAACATTCCAGATTCGTGTAAGTTAAAGAGATAATCCAACTCTTATAAGCTTTCCTCTTATCTTAATCTTCAATCCAAACCAAATTTTTTTCTCTATTATCCTAATTTTATCTCCCCAATCTTATCTCTTTTTAGGTATCTTTTTATTTTATGTTTTATTCGGAATTATCTTTACTAACTGTTTAATCCTAATCCTCTTCCTATTCCTCACCCTCATCCTCATCCTCATCCTCATCCTCATCTCCTCCTGGTGCTCATCCTCATCCTAATCCTAATCCTCATCCTAACCTTAATCCTCATCCTCATGAGTTTGAAGAGATATTTATAGTCCATGTGGGACCAATATCTTTTGTTACTTAAACCATAAGACTCGTATACTTGTGTGGATCTTGTGCATCATATTTTTTTGAATTTTTGTTCTGATTTTAATTAACTTTAAACATTGTTGTATTATACTTTGTTTTCTCTCAGTACATCCACATGTTGTTGATCTAAGTATATGCAAAGAACCAATGATTATAGGACTTCAAGCATAGCTGGCCTAGAACCCAAGACGACCTTTCATTGAAGAAGATGACAATGCAACAAATGGAAAGATCAAGAAAAAGATCTAAAATGATGGAAGCAATGGCTGATCAAGACAACAAATCACTCAAGAAATATATAGCACCTCATGCTTGAGGTCCAGATCCGAAATTGCAAAGCCATCCATAGAAGCGAAGCACTTTCACCATAAAATCTACTCTAATCTAAATGATAAGACATAATTCATTTTGTAGAGTGCCTTCAGAAGAACCAAACAATCATATAGACATGTTCTTGGAACTCTAAGAGACTCTAAGGGTTAGTTTGGGAGTTGGATTTTGGATGTGAATGAAGGGAAAGTAAAGGCTTTGGAGTCATCTCACAAATGTATTTTATGCCTCCTAAGCCTTACATTTTCTTTCCTTCCCCTCGAAAATCTAACTCCCAAACTAACCCTAAGAATCAACATGGCAAAGCTAGAGTTTGGCTGAAGTTTGTACCCACTTATACAATTAGTACTTGGGAACAATTGGAGCTAGCTACTAACCCAAAAATTGGTTGATGAAATAACTAAGTTGGTTGTCATAAAAGGTGTATAATTAGTATTCTATCCACAACTTGTGAGATATTAAATTAGTTGACAAACTTGAGTGTTTAATTACTAGATCAATTGATCACATTCCTAGAATTAATATGTTATTGGATGGATTAATCTAGATCTAGTTCAAACATGAAATTCCGATTACACATTCAAAATTTAAATTATAATTTGGGGATCAAACCAAACAAGTATTAGATAAGAGAATAGAAATGAAAAACTATGGAATAGTATTTGAATTAAATCAAATAATCATATTGGATACATGGAACTTAAATAGTTACATCTAATCTCAAAAAAATGCATATCTTCATTTCCTTAGAACCCAATGCCTTTGGTGTGTTGAATATTATTCTTTTTTCTCAGCAATGCGAAGAAGGTAGTTCTTCATTTGCAATCTTGATTTCGTTCTAATTTCTACCTCTTAATTCCATATTTATCCTAATCTCAACAAACATATCTCTACTCTATTTAGATTTAGCATGCTCTAAATAGCATAATCTTGTTTTTTTTGCTTTATATCTGGAATATACAAAAATGTTTTGTTTACTATTTAAGTCAATGCATGATATGAATAACATTTATGTAAACTTTTACAATAAAAAATGTTCCATTAAGTAATTTTTACGCTTAACATTAACTTCTTGAAAAAATTCTTCCCACACTCAAGACTGCTTATATAAGAAATCAAATCACAAACTTCTTTCAAAAAGATGAGTAGCCAATTTCAAAATCTTGAGAAAGATTCAGTTTGCTTGAAACTTGTATAAACTTTTTCATGGGGTTGATTATCCTTCAAAGCAATCACAAGATTCCTCAAATGGATTAAACGAAGCTTATAGGATAATCGAAAATGTTGCATCAAATCAGAGGAACAAAGCCGAGAAAGATTTTCGAAGGCAAGTTTAAAAAGGACATGATGAATTTGATATTGTCCAAGATAGAGAAATGGATAAACAACTTAAAAGAAAGACTCATGTCAAAGATTTGAGTGCATCAGACATACGATAAGTAATTCATTAATTTGCATTCTACAAGGACACATCGGGTCCCATGTCCCCCTGGGTCGCTAGGACCGGTAGGAGAGAAATTGGCTTCAAGCCACTAGTCAAGATAGTGTATAAAAAAAATTTGGTACTCTTAATGAAATTAATCCCTCTCGAGGTGCATGATTGTTTCTCTCAATAAATGTTGTTAAAAAAATTGAATTCTTAATCTTTGATCTGTCTAGAGATGTTGTTAAAACCTTACATCATTAAAGCAACGCATTATTAGTGAATACATTAATCAAAGTTGTAATCAAGTAACATAGGATAGTTCCTCAAATACCTTTAGAATAAAAAATATACTTTGTTACTCGAGAGTAATATTATTCAATTACACTTGAAAATACTAGTTTAAGAGTATTAAGACAGTTTCATTTTCTTCTACTCGGATAGTATAACTTTAAAGCCTTAAATATAATGATTTTTTTCTTTTTAAATATAAAAGCTTTAGAAAATCACTATAATTTGATACATATATTTCTAAGGAAAATTTAAAATAATTCTATCAAGATATTGGAGAAATAAAATTAGTGATGCCACCTCTTATTAAAGTATGAAGGATGTTTTTTCAAACCTCATTTCCTTTTATTAAAATTGCATTTTCCTTGAAAAAAAGTGTTTTCACTATTAAGGTTACATCTTAATACAAATTAATAATGAAAGGAGCATTCCAATAAGTTCCTTGAAAAAGTGTTTTCACTATTAAGGTTATGTCGCTACCCCTTTTTATGGATGCGATGAGAACATGCAATTAAATGCAATGGAGTCGTCATCAATGTTTTTTAGAGGGAAAACATGAAAAATCGATTTTTGAAAATATAGTTGGTTCAATCAAAAATAGATGTTGAGTTCGGGAGTCGGTTACGGATGAGGAAGGTGTTAGGCACCTCATATCGCCCGTCGTAAAAAACGGTACCTAAATCAGTTATGTGGATATTTATTCAAAACATTTAATCTTACCATCACATCATTAAACAAAATCAAAGAGAGAGAAAATATTTCTTTTTTATTTTTTGTTTTTTGTGTGCCTGACAGAGAAAAGAAATAACTGTTCCTACGTATCCCTAGCTGCAATAGAGAAATCAAGGCCACGCAATTAAATAGGTTTTATTAGTGATATTAAAAATGTATTCACAACATAAGGTAACGCGACAAGACATTGAGTTTATAGTGGGTTACCTCACATTGCTCTTAAATTTTTTTAAAAAAATCAAAATGAATTTACAACATAAAGTAACGCGACAAGACATTGAGTCTATAGTGGGTTACCTCACATTGCTTTAAAAAAATTAATTGAAATAAATTGACAACATAAGGTAACGCGACAAGACACTAGGTCTATAGTGGGTTACCTCACATTGCTTTAAAAAAATTAATTGAAATAAATTGACAACATAAGGTAACGCGACAAGACACTAGGTCTATAGTGGGTTACCTCACATTGCTTTAAAAAAATTAATTGAAATAAATTGACAACATAAGGTAACGTGACAAGACACTAGGTCTATAATGGGTTACCTCACATTGCTTTAAAAAAGGAACTAATTGAAATAAATTTACAACTTAAGGTAACGCGACAAGACACTGGGTCTATAGTGGGTTACCTCACATTGCTTTAAAAAGGAACTAATTGAAATAAATATACGACATAAGGTAATGCGACAAGACACTAGGTCTATAGTGGGTTACCTCACATTGTTTTAAAAAAACTAATTGAAATAGATTTACAATATAAGGTAACGCGACAAAACACTGCGTGTATAGTGGGTTACCTCACATTGCTAAAAAAACAAAAAAAAATTAATTGAAATGAATTTACAACATAAGGTAACGCGACAAGATAGTGGGTTACCTCATATCACATTTAAAAATTATTATAACAAATGAATAAATAAAGAAACGAATTTTTAATAAATAATAAAAAAAACAGAATAAAAAAATTAATTAAATAAAATGAAAAAAATAGAAAAAAAAAAAACAGAATAGAAAAAAAATGATAAAATGAAAAAAACGAAAAAAAAAACAAAATAAGGAATTGGGAATTCAAATTTTGGGGCTTTAGGGTTTAGGGATTTCAAATTCATTTAAGGGTTTAGGGTTTTTTAAAATTAATTTGGGATTTAGGTTTTTTTTTAAAAATCAATTTGGGGGTTTAGGTTTTTCTAAAATCCTATTTGGGGTTTAGGGTTTTTAAAAATCAATTTGGGGGTTTATGGAGGAATAATGGGGAGGGGGTGGCGGCTGCTGCCACATGGCAGCCAGCCGCGTGGACCGCTGCTGGGCAGCGCGGTCCAGCCCTCTACGGGCGCGGCTGGGACAAGCGGTCCTCCATGACCACTGTCCGGTCCCTCCTCTACCATAACGGGGCTGTGACGGTGGCTTCAGGCGGAGCCAATACCGTCCAGCCCCTCTTTCACGGCTGCAAACAGAAAACGCAACAACATACACTAAATTTATACAATTACAGTAGTATTACAGGCAGTGGAGAACAATGATGGAAAAAAAGTACCTAGAAGAGCACTTGGAAGAATGAACCTAGTTTCTGCTTCTCTATCCTCTTCTCATCTCTTCTTTTTGCCTCCTTCTCTCTTGCCTCTTTCTCTCTTAATTTTCAGATCTCCCTAGGGTAGGTTCTAAGTTATGATTAAATAGGGGTGGGGATTAGGGTTACTGGTTGGGCTAGGGACAAAGCCCAGTTGCCACAACATTTGAATTTCAAATTTTCCCCCCTTTTTTGTTTTGCAATTTTCACCCCGGTCAAAATTGGGTGTTTACAGTTGCCCCTCTTTACTTGCTTTTCATTAGATAACAAGAGCGACGAATGTTGCTAAAGTTAACAAGATGAGAAGGAAGTGAAGATGAGAAAACCAAATTTTGACTGGGAAAATAACACATGGAGGATAGAGCCTCAAACTTAAGCATACAACATGAGCTCGAGGTTAGCGGGTAAAGAGCCCATGAAACAAAATGCTGACCAATAGAGACCACTGAGGGGTCATGACATAATCACGCGATCGCTGAGGGGTCGGGGTGCAAAAGGATAAAGGAGACCATTGAGGGGTCAAAGCACAATCACACGACCGCTGAGAGGTCAGGGTGCGAAAGGATAAAGAGACCACAGAGGGGTCAAAGCACAATCACGCGACCGCTGAGGGGTCGGGGTGCAAAAGGATACAGAGACCACTGAGGGGTCAAAGCACAATCACGCGACCGCTGAGGGATCGGGGTGCAAAAGGATAAGGAGACCGCTGAGGGGTCAAAGCACAATCACGCGACCGCTGAGGGGTCAGATTGCAAAAGGATACAGAGACCACTGAGGGGTCAAAGCACAATCACGCGACCGCTGAGGGGTCAGATTGCAAAAGGATACAGAGACCACTGAGGGGTCAAAGCACAATCACGCGACCGCTGAGGGGTCGGAGTGCAAAAGGATAAGGAGACCACTGAGGGGTCAAAGCACAATCACACGACCGCTGAGGGGTCAGGGTGCGAAAGGATAAAGAGACCACTAAGGGGTCAAAGCACAATCACGCGACCGCTGAGAGGTCGGGGTGCAAAAGGATACAGAGACCACTAAGGGGTCAAAGCACAATCACACGACCGTTGAGGGGTCGGGGTGCAAAAGGATAAGGAGACCACTAAGGGGTCAAAGCACAATCACGCGACCGCTGAGGGGTCGGGGTGCAAAAGGATACAGAGACCTCTGAGGGGTCAAAACACAATCACACGACCGCTGAGGGGTCAGGGTGCAAAAGGATAAGGAGACCACTGAGGGGTCAAAGCACAACCACACGACCGCTGAGGGGTCGGGGTGCTAAAGGATACAGAGACCACTAAGGGGTCAAAGCACAATCACGCGACCGCTGAGGGGTCGGGGTGCAAAAGGATACAGAGACCACTGAGGGGTCGAAGCACCATCACGCGACCGCTGAGGGGTCGGGGTGTAAAAGGATCACGATGACATATAGATAATAAAGGGCTCTGGATCAATACTTAAAAGGATATTTTGGGTCAAAACTTCGACTGTGAATGCATATGATAGTTTAGATGCTAATGATATATGAGTAATGCAAATATGATAATGTATGCATAGTGAGTTACACGTATGAGAATAACTTAATTGTCATTATAAAGTTTGACGTGAAACCACAACGCCATCTCGATAGGCATCAACTAATCCAATCAGCACCTGCTACACTTTCATTCCTCCTTTTCATAAATTAATGGATCCACTTTGGGTGACCCGTTGTTTTCCAGAAGTAGCACCCACTTCTCTAATGACATATCCATTGGGGTTAAGTTTCGATGAGTTTCTTTATCCTGAATCACTTAATGAAACAGATTACCAAAGAAGTTATTTGATCATGAGGTTCGAGTATTATATTTATACGACTTGAGACGTATCTAAGCAAACATGTAAGCACGAAGGTAAATAGGGAGATGAAAGAATTTTCTTCTATTGATATTCAAAAAGTTATATGTAGGAAGGTTTGAGAGCATATATGCTACAGGTTACAAAATTTTTACAAAAAATTTTGCCCCAGTATAAAGTAATTGCTAATCCATCCATCAACCTTACATCACGACCGAGTAACTAGCCCACGATGCTAGACTAACAGAACCCCTCTAAGAACTCACATTTCCTCCCCATATTGCTCATAACTTTTATGGTTCCTACTATGAGCACAAGCGCATGGAGGATCTTTATTTGCCTATGGTGTGGTAAATTTGCGAGAGAACATGCCCATTTTTTTTTTCTTTTTTATTTGCCTTAATTTCTGCTTAGGCTGCCCTTTCGGGTTTTCCACCTAACAGGCTTTTATTCATACCCTAATTTTTGCTTAGGCCGCCCTTTCGGGTTTTCAACCTAACGGGTTTTTTTTTCTTTTTTTTTCTAGGCATAGAATCTCTTTACCGCGTCTGTGTTTACAGGTCTGGCTAAAACATTTCCATCCATGTCTTGTAAGACCAGAGCACCTCCTGAGAATGCATTCTTGACAATATAAGGACCTTCATAGTTTGGAGCCCATTTCCCACGAGCATCTTCCTGATTTTGGAGGATCTTTTTGAGCACCAAGTCTCCTGCTTTAAACTCTCTAGGACGAACCTTCTTGTCGAAAGCTCTTGTTACCCTTGCCTGGTACAACTGGCCATGACAGATGGCTGCCAATCTTTTCTCTTCGATCATATTTAACTGTTCATACCTAGCCTTGACCCATTCAGACTCTTCTAGTTCTGCTTCCATTAAGACTCTCAACGAAGGAATTTCTACTTCGATTGGAGAGACAGCTTCCATCCCATACACTAGTGAGAACGGGGTTGCCCCAGTACTTGACCGAATGTTGGTACGATATGCGTGCAAAGCATAGGGTAACTTTTCATGCCAATCTTTGTAATTCTCCACCATCTTTGCAACTATCTTTTTGATGTTCTTATTGGCCGCTTCAACTGCGCCATTCATCTTTAGCCTGTACGGGGTCGAATTATGATGCTTGATCTTAAACTTGTTGCACAATTCCTCCACTTCGCCACCGTTGAGATTGGTGCCATTATCTGTGATTATCCTTTCGGAGATCCCAAACCTGCAAATGATCTCTTTTCGGAGGAACTTGACGAATACCTTGCGAGTGATACTACTGTATGATGCAGCTTCTACCCACTTAGTAAAGTAGTCGATTGCCACCAGAATGAAGCGATGACAGTGGGAAGCTTTGGGATTTATGGGTCCAATTACATCAATTCCCCACAAGGAGAAAGGCCATGGGGCGACCATACTCTGCAAGGGGAAAGGTGGTGCGTTGATTCTATCTGCATACACCTGACACTTCTGACACTTTCTGACATAACTCATACAATCTGCTTCCATAGTAGTCCAGTAGTAGCCACTCCTTAGAATTTTCTTTGCCATCATGTGACCATTTGCATGAGTTCCACAGACCCCTTCATGTATTT
>NC_032025.1:7911049-7912424 GCF_001865875.1 Lupinus angustifolius | reverse complement strand
GGTTCATCCTGAGCCGTCACTCGAATTGGGCGAACGCTAGCGTGTACTTCCAGTTTAGTCATTACGGCCAAAGTTGCTAGAGCATCTGCAAACTGATTCTTGTCTCGAGTCACATGGGAAAAGCAAATTTCTTCAAATTTCTCAGCTAATGAAGATAAATATTTCTGATATGGGATGAGCTTTGTATCCTTAATTTGCCACTCGCCATTGACCTCATAAATGATAAGCGCAGAATCTCCGAATACCCTCAACTTCTTGACATTCAGATCATATGCAAAGAGAAGTCCATTGATGCACGCTTCATATTCGGCTATATTGTTAGTACATTCAAAGTCCAGCTTGACTGCCACTGGGTACTGCTTACCGACTTGGGAAATGATTACTGCCCCAACACCGCTCCCATGCATATTAACTGCTCCATCAAAATACATATCCCAAACATCTTCCTCTAATTCATTTATCCCATATACTCCGCCATTAGGGAACTCATTCAACATCCCATCCTCCCCTTCTATAGGGCTTTCTGCCAATTGATCTGCGATTGCGCTACCTTTGACAGACTTCTGAGTAACATATTTAATGTCGAACTCGGACAACATCATCTGCCATTTCGCCATTCTCAAAGAAACGTGAGGACTCTCAAAGATATATCTCAAAGGATCCATTCGGGAGATGATACAAGTAGTGTAGTACAACATGTATTGCCGAAGCCTTCTGGATGCCCACACTAGAGCGCAACAAGTCCTTTCTATCGTCGAGTATCGAGATTCACATTCGTTAAACTTCTTGCTCAAATAGGAGATGGCTTGCTCCTTCTTACCTGTTTCTCCATATTGTCCTAACATTGCACCCATGAAGTTTGTAATACTGTCATATATAAGACTAACGGTCGGCCCGGTGTGGGTGGTGCCAAGACAGGCGGGTTTACCAAATAAGCTTTTATTTTGTCGAAAGCTTCCTGGCAATCCGCATCCCACTCGCTTGGTTGATTCTTCTTCAGAAATTTAAACATGGGCTCACACGTGCTAGTTAGGTTGGCAATAAATCTTGCAATGTAATTCAACCTGCCCAGAAAACTTCTCACTTCCTTCTCAGTCTTTGGAACTGACATCTCTTGTATTGCTTCTACTTTCTTGGGGTCCACCCTTATGCCTTCCCTACCGACGACAAATCCTAACATGTTCCCCGAGGATGCCCCAAACGTGCACTTCTCGGGATTTAATTTCATTTGATATTTTCTCAGCCTTTCAAATAACTTTCGTAAGACTGCGACGTGACTATCCCCCTTTTTAGACTTGGCGATGATATCATCGACATATACCTCCACTTCCTTGTGCATCATATCATGAAATAGGGCCACCATAGCACGTTGATA
>NC_032025.1:7910611-7910949 GCF_001865875.1 Lupinus angustifolius | reverse complement strand
TGTGAGGGATGGGAAAATCATCTTTCAAACTCGCCTTGTTAAGATTTATATAGTCTACGCACATCCTCAACTTCCCTCCTTTCTTGGGTACCATTACTACATTAGCCACCCATTCGGTGTGCCTAGACACTTCTATGAAGCCGGAGTCCAACTGTTTTGTTACCTCATCTTTCACCTTTAATGATAAATCTGGACGCATCCTTCTCAACTTTTGTTTCTTAGGCTCAGCACCTGGATATAAGGGAATCTTATGCGACGCTATGTTAGGATCCAGCCTTGGCATGTCCTTATAAGACCAAGCAAACACATCCATATACTCACAGAACAGATCTATCATT
>NC_032025.1:7907398-7910511 GCF_001865875.1 Lupinus angustifolius | reverse complement strand
CTCGACATTTGGCAGTAATGAGCAGTGCACGGGGTATTTTCTCCGACCTCCTCACCATTTCTTCATCAAAGAATGTTATCATGTTAACATGTTTCACAGGATCTACCATGTTGACCATCTTGCTAGGCGTGACATCGGGGTTAACGTAAGCTTCGTTAAGCACCATTAATAACGCCTTTCTATGTAAATCCGAGGATAATACCAAACCCAACAGAGATATCTTTGAAGGAGTTTTCCCCAACTGCTCCACCATATCGTATTCACTCTGCCTCATGATCTTAAGGAATTCTTTGTCATCCTTTTAAGTGATTTCATCAACTAAACCACTCTTTTCTTCTACACTTTTTCCCACCTTCCGAGTATTACCCTCTAGAGGACCATAACACCTACCGCTCCTCGTGATTTCACCGATCATGACTACCTTTGACACTAGAACTTTAGAGGCCTCCCCTGCTGCATCAACCTTAACCTCATACCTCCACGGGACAATATGTGTGCTTTCATAGGTGAAGGGTTGAGGCTTTCTCACCCTAAGAGTCACCTTCTCAGGGCTTGAATCTTTGAGGAGGGGGACTCTGAGTGTGACCTTTTCAACCATATCAACTTCTTCGTCATCCGACTTAGCCCTTCTCGCTTGAATGACCCCAAGATTTAACAAGACCTGCACCCTCGCCTTATATCCCCAACAGTCCTCTATGGAGTGTCCTGCCTGACCGTGATGATAATCACAACGAGATTCTGGATCCCGACCCCCCTCGTCAGATACATTTGTGGCTGGTGCTACTATATTATAACCAATCCTCCTCAAAGCATCAAAGAGGTGCTGCATTGACATTCTCAAGTCACACACTTTTCCTATTAGTGCTTTATCCACATCGACAACACTTACCCCTTGATTGTGGTTCGGGATCGGATTCTTACTGATATCCGGCCGAGTCTCATCCTCAAACCCTAGCTTCCCGCAGGCCATGAGTTTCCTTACTGCCATTTTGAATTGCTCACAATCTTCAATGGAGTGTCCCGTCACATCCATATGATAGCTACATGTGCGGTTTACGTCGTACCAAGAAGGCAAGTTGCCCTCAAAAGGTCGAACGGGGTATGGTTCTAGTAGGTGACGGTCAACTAGTTGGCGGAAAAGTTCAGCATTGGATATAGCAAGTTTTGGAAAAGGGGGTAGGTCAGGAAAAAACGTGTTTTGGCGACGATTTGTTTGGGCCTGTGTGTTTGTGGGTGCGTGGCTGTTTGGTTGGTATAGAGGGTTGGTATGGTTGGATACGTATGGTCGGGGCTGGTTGGTGTACTGTGGGCGAGTGTAGTTATAAGGTTGGGGGACATTGTTTACTTGGTAAGTTGGTGTTTGATCATAAGGTGTGCGTTGGGACCTCCATTGTTGTTGATGTACCTGATTCACCTCGTTCTCCTTTCTCCTTGAGGACATATTCTTTTTAATACCATTTCCGTCCTCCTCACCTACTGATAACTTTCCAGCCTTGGTCAACATCTCAATCCTGTCACCGGCATCCATCAATTCCCGGAAATCTTTGTATGCACCATTATTCCAATGTAAGGGGCCCCTAAGGTTCCCATAAAATACGAGCACATTTCTGGCATGGTCATTTTGGGTTGCACCTGTACCGCCAAACCCCTTCACCTCATTGCGTACTCTTTGAAGGACTCCATCTTCTTTTTCTGCATTGCCCCAAGTTGCTCATGTGTTGGAGCCAATTCCACATTAAACTTATACTGATCCATGAATAAATCAGCAAGTTCAGTCCAGCTAGAGATGTGACTCAAGTCCAGCTCCAAGTACCACTCCAGCGCTGAGCCAGTCAAACTCTCGTGAAAAAAACAAATGAGGAAACCGTCCTCCTTTGACCATATGGCCATCTTGGTAGCATAACTTACCAGATGGAAGCGTGGGTTGCCACTTCCATCGTATTTGGAGAAGTCGGGTACCCTGAAATCCTTAGGGATCACGATATTGACGGAATGGCATAACTCCTCAATTCTTAGGGACCCACGAGTATCAGTCCCGCGGATGGTCCTCAATTGTTCCTTAATTTTTGCCATCCACTCCTCATAACCTCCACCTTTTTCCATAGTTTGATTGTCATTCACTTTCGGGGGTGCTCTTGCTTGTTGACCAAAATTAGGTGCCTAATTTTGTTCGAAACGAGGCCCTATGGAGCCTTCTGCCTCCTGTTGCACATTCCCCATGGGGCGGTATCCTCCTCCAATCAGGGGATCATCCCCTTCTTGATCTCCACCATTCATCCCCCCTTGGTTCGCAGCGAGAAGGGCAAGGCAACTCTTGATGTCCTGCAGTGCATCTTCCATCCTGTTTTGAGCTTGAGCCAACTCATCCATCTTTCCCTTAACCTCATCAATTTCTTCTCCAACGTTTCTTCCGACATCCATCCTTGCGCGCGACCTTGTGTTGTACGAGTGGCTTAGATTGGAATTGTTCCTCCGAAATTGCGCAATGGTTTCTAACTAAAGACCTGCATTTTTTTTAAACGTGTAACCAATGCATGCATGGCTTGATGAATGTATTTCAAATGAATGATACAATGTTATGGTATGCATGTTAATGTTAATGTTTTTATTTTTTATTTTTTTTACATGCATATATACATATTCTTTTTTTTTTGAGTGCATGATATGCATGTAAATGTTATAACGACATGATTTTTTTTGTTTGACCAAATGCATGATTGCATGATATGCATGCACATGTTTGTTATGAAATGATTTTTTTCTTTTGTAAGCCTTCCATCGTGGCACAAGAATACTGAAGTGCAATGGTACCTTAATTCACTTAGGCTCATGTGATGGTGAGTCACTTTATGAGTGTGGGATAGAGGTTTTCCCGACTTTATGCTGAATAATAAAATATAAAATAAAAAATTTGCATACTCCCGTGTCTTACATAAAGGTGTTTGATCCTACAAGGTTTTTTCGGTCTACAAGGTCAAACCTAGGGTGGAGTTCTAATGTTTGTACATGCAGAATTTTGGTGGTATTAGACTTCATCTAGGTTCCCGGACTGCCGTCACTAGTGAAAGCTGACGACCCGGATATCACAAATATGACACGAAGATGTACGAGAC